>NW_026539203.1:7500-221512 GCF_027791375.1 Indicator indicator
CTGCTCTGGCAGGGGCTTGGACTGGATGATTCTTGAGGTCCCTTCCAACCCCTAACATTCTGTGATTCTGTGATCATGGAACCAACCAAATGGAGACCAGTCCTCAGGGGCTGGTACTGGGACCAGTGCTGTCAAACATCTCTGTTGGGGACATGGACACTGGGACTGAGGCACTCTCAGCAGGTTTGCTGATGACACCAAGCTGTGTGGTGCAGCTGACAGGCTGGAGGGAAAGGATCCATCCAGAGGGACCTTGACAGAATTCAGAGCTGGACACAAGCCAACCTCATGAAGTTTAACAAGGCCAAGTACAAGGTTCTACACCTGGGTCAGGGCAATCCCAGCCACAAAACCAGGCTGGGCAAGGAGAGGCTCAAGAGCAGTCTTGAGGAGAAGGCTTTGGGGGTGTCAGTTGGTGACAAACTCCCCAGGAGCCAGCAATGGTCCCTGGCAGCCCAGCAGGCAGCTGAGTGCTGAGCTGCATCCAGAGCAGGGAGAGCAGCAGCACAGGGAGGGGATTCTGCCCCTCTGCTCTGCTCTGCTCAGACCCCACCTGCAGCACTGCCTCCAGCTCAAGGACACCAGCACAAGAAGGACCTGGAGAGGGTCCAGAGGAGGCCACAGAGATGATCAGAGGCTGCAGAACCTCCCCTGTGGGGACAGGCTGGGAGAGTTGGGGCTGTTCAGCCTGGAGAGGAGAAGGCTCCAGGGAGAGCTCAGAGCAACCTTCCAGTACCTGAAGGGCTCCAGGAGAGCTGGGGAGGGACTTGTGACAAGGGCTGGGAGTGCCAGGATGAGGGACAATGGCTTTGAGCTGGAAGAGGGGAGATTGAGACTGAGATTAGGAAGAAATTCTTTGGATTGAGGCTGGGGAGACACTGGAACAGGTTGCCCAGGGAGGCTGTGGCTGTCCCCTCCCTGGAGGTGTTCAAGGCCAGGCTGGATGAGACCTTGAGCAAGCTGGGCTGGTGGGAGGTGTCCCTGCCCATGGCAGGGGGTTTGGAACTGGATGATGTTTAAGGTCCCTTCCAACCCAACCCAAAACATTCTGGTTGGAAAAGTCCTTTAAGTTCACTGAGGCCAACCATTATCTACTGCTACCCAGGCTGGTGCTACACCACTCACCTTAGCTGGTCTCAACAACTAACTTATGCACAGCCTTTGAACACCTCCAGCCCTTCACTCACAGCATCCAGACCCAGCTGGGACACTTCACATAGGAACTTCCTCACCCTGAGGGCAGGCAGTTCTCAGTCACACTTCCATAGAATCACAGAATCACAGAATTAACCAGGTTGGAAAAGACCTTTGAGATCATCCAGTCCAATCTATCACCCAACACCATCCAATCAACTAACCCCTGGCACCAAGTGCCTCATCCAGGCTTATTTTAAACACCTCCAGGGATGGTGACTCCACCACCTCCCTGGGCAGCACATCCCAATGGAAAATCTCTCTGCCTGTGAAGAATTTCTTCCTAACATCCAACCTAAACCTCCCCTGGCACAGCTTGAGACTGTGTCCCCTCATTCTGCTGCTGCTTGCCTGGGAGCAGAGCCCAACCCCCACCTGGCTACAACCTCCCTTCAGGTAGTTGTAGACAGCAATGAGGTCTGCCCTGAGCCTCCTCTTCTCCAGGCTGAACACCCCCAGCTCCCTCAGCCTCTCCTCACAGGGCTGTGCTCCAGACTCCTCCCCAGCCTCATTGCCCTTCTCTGGACACCTTCCAGCATCTCAACATCTTTCTTAAACTGAGGAGCCCAGAACTGGACACAGGACTTTCCTTCTGTCACTCTTACCAACCCCCACCTAGCTGCAACCTCCCTTCAGGTAGTTGTAGATGGCAATAAGGTCTCCCCTGGGCCTCTTCCTCACCAGGCTGAACACCCCCAGCTCCCATGAGTCCTCAGCTGCTTGCTTGTAACTGGAAGAGAATCAAGCACTTTAAAAAGCAACACATGGATCAGCTTTCTGAGCTCTCATTCTCCTAACAATGAGAACAGCTAAATTTTGACACTTTCCTGCATCCTCAGCATTGCCACATGAAATCCTCTCTTCTTCACTCATGCTTTAAAAATAGCTCTTTGAGGAACTGCAGGAAAGCTGCAGAGGAATTAAGAGAGCCAAGTTCTCTTCGAGGTGCTTTCTCCCAAGAGACAAAGCTGTCTTGTGTGTGGCTCCTTCCACAGCCAGACCTTCCCAGAACCACCACTCTGGATGGCTTTCAGAGCTAGAGAGGAGATAAGGATGTCAGCAGATAAATTAGGAGGTGATGAGAGGGAGGAAGGTTTAGGAGATTCCAAAAAGGCAAAGTGGTGAGTCAGAGGGAAAGGCACAGAAAAACTGACCCAGGAAGCAAATGTTGGGTGTGTGAGAAAGATCTCAACACAGTACCAACAGGAGAGCAAAGATGTAGGAGTTACAAGGATGTGAGGAAGAGAAGGGGGAATGGGGTGAGGTGAAGTCTGAACAGGCTGCTTGGGTCCACCTCCTTCTCTGGAGACTTTCCAAACTTGCCTGGATGCATTCCTGTGTGGACTACCCTGGGTGGTCCTGCTTTGGCAAGGGGGGTTGAACTGGATGGTCTCAGAAGGTCCCTTCCAACCTCCTCAATGATTCCATCATTCTATGATTCTGTGCTCTGCTGCCATCCTCCCTGGAGGTGTCCAAAGCCAGGCTGGATGAAGCCTTGAGCAAGCTGGGCTGGTGGGAGGTGTCCCTGCTCAGGGCAGGGGGGTTGGAACTGGATGAGCTTTAAGAACCCAAAGCATTCTGTGACTCTCTGAATCTCTGCAGGGGAAGCCCAGCAAGGTGAGCACTGCTGATGGTGAAGGGCACACCAGGAATGTGTGAACTCTCTTGAGTTGTAGCCCAGGCTCAAACAGCAGCTGCTCACAACTCACCACCAAACTCAGGTGATCTGAGATCTTTGTTTACTGCTATTACCAGCTGCTGATGGAGGACCTGGACCCCAGGAGAATTTCCCACATCACTGAAAATGGTGAAGGATGGAGCTGGAGCTGTGCTGGTTGCACTGACAGCTCACAGCTCTGAGGGTAGTGCAATAACATCCGATGCCTGGATGGGGATCTGGGCCTCCTGGGAAGTCTCAGGGGGCTCCAGGCATAGGCTGAAGTACAAATTGAAAGGCAGGGAGCTGGCAAAAGGAGAAAAGTGAACTTTACGTGTGTTGAGCTGCCTCTCTGATGAGTTTTGTGGTGGTTTTATGTCCAGTTCTGGGCTTCCCAGTTCAGGAAGGACCTCAGGGACCTGCTTGAAAGAGTCCAGCACAGAGCCACAAAGATGATGCAGGCAGTGGAACATCTTCCTCATGAGGAGAGCCTGAGGGAGCTGAGGGCTCTTGAGCTTGGAGAGGAGGAGACTGAGGGTGGCCTCATTCCTGTTGATAAAGATGTGCAGGGGGAGTGCCCAGAGGCTGGAGCCAGGCTCTGCTGGGTGATGCCCAAGGACAGCACAAGGGCAGTGGTGGAAGTTGAGCCATAGGAAGTTCCATCAAAACAGAAGGAAGAATTTTTTCCCTGTGAGGGTGACAGAGCCCTGGAACAGGCTGCCCAGGGGAGTTGTGGAGTCTCCCTCTCTGGAGATAATCAAGACCCACCTGGATGTGCTCCTGTGTGCTCTGGTCCTCCTGCTCTGGCAGGGGGGTTGGACTGGATGAGCTTTTGAGGCCCCTTCCAGCCCCTTACACTCTGTGATTCTATGATTCTGTTGTTGTTCTTCCCCTTTCCAGTCATCCACACTCTGTGAGCCACCCCATAAGGCTACACGCAGAGATTGATAGAATCAGAGAATCATTAAGGATGGAAAAGACCTCCAAGAGCTCCAAGTCTAACTATCAATACAACTCCTGAAGGGCCATGGCCACAGGTTTCTTGAACACCTCCAGGGATGGGGACTCCACCACCTCCCTGGGCAGCCTGTGCCAATCCCTGACCACTCTTGCAGCAAAGAAATTTTTCCTACTCTCCAACCTAAACCTCCCCAGGTGCAACTTGAGGCTATTTCCTCTCGTCCTAACTGTTGCAAGCAACATCAGGAATAAATAAATACCAATCCATAGTTGACATTAACATGGCCAGCTGCTTGTTTGACCCCTGGTGTCCCCAGCACAGCAAAGGGACAGGTCTGGTTCTCTACATCCTACCCAGGCCAGGCTCCAAAGTTTTGGTATCCCAGAACAAAGAGAACCAACACAACAACTGGGAAAAGCAATTAAAACATTGCTTAATTTGTTCATTTCACAGAACCTTATCATAGAATCATAGAATCAAGCAGGTTGGAAGACACCTCCAAGATCATCCAGTCCAACCTATCACCCAGCCCTAAGCATTCAACCAGACCCTGGCACCAAGTGCCTCATCCAGGCTTCTCTTGAGCATCTCCAGGGTCAGTGACTCCACCACCTCCCTGGGCAGCACATTCCAATGGGAAATCTCTCTCTCTCTGGGAAGAACTTCCTCCTCACATCCAGCCTAGACCTCCCCTGGCACAGCTTGAGACTATGTCCTCTCCTTCTGTCACTGGTGCTTGGGAGCAGAGCCCAACCCCCACCTGGCTACAACCTCCCTTCAGGTAGTTGTAGAGAGCAATGAGGTCTGCCCTGAGCCTCCTCTTCTCCAGGCTGAACACCCCCAGCTCCCTCAGCCTCTCCTCACAGGGCTGTGCTCCAGACCCCTCCCCAGCCTCATTGCCCTTCTCTGGACACCTTCCAGTACCTCAACATCTCTCTTGAATTGAGGAGCCCAGAACTGGACACAGCACTCAAGGTGTGACCTGAGCAGTGCTGAGCACAGGGCAGAATCACCTCCCTTGTCCTGCTGGCTGCACTATTCCTGATGCAGGCCAGGATGCCATTGGCTCTCCTGGCCACCTGGGCACACTGCTGGCTCATCTTCAGCCTACTATCAACCAGCACCCCAGGTCCCTCTCTACCTGGCTGCTCTCAGCCACTCTGTCCCCAGCCTGTAGTGCTGCTTGGCTTTGTTGTGGCCAAAGTGTAGAACCCTGCCCTTAGCCTTGTTAAATCTTATCCCAGCTTGGCAAAGTTCAGTCCAAGCAGGTCCTAGCAAAGGCAGATCAGGAGCAGACCTCAAGCAGTCACCAGCTCAGCTCTTTTTTTGGAGAAGGCAAACAGGAAAAAAATTACATCATTCTCTTTTGGAGAATCAAATACTCATCACAGAACAATTTAGGCTGGAAAAGGCCTCTGAAGATCATCAAGTCCAACCAAAAGTGAGGCTCAGCAGAGCTCTGGCATCCTGATCTAACTGAGGATGTCCCTGCTGACTGCTGAGGGGGTTGGACTGAATGACCTTTGGAGCTCCCTTCCAACCCAAACCATTCTATGACTCTATGATCAACCCAACACCACCATGGCCACTGAACCATGTCCTTAAGCATCATGGATGCACATTTTTTGAGCACCTCCAGGCATGGGGACTTCCTGGCCAGCCTGTTCCAATGCCTCATCCTGTTGGGTGAAGCTCTTGCAAATCCATGGAGATCAAAAATTAGTTCCTCTTGCTGCAGCATCTTTACCCTGACAAGTGGGCAACACTGCTCCTGCACTGGAGCTGATCTGCTTCACACCAGCATGGACTCTGCCTTCATGTAAGCAAAATCCTTCTTCTCCTGCCAGCTTCCTGGATTGGCTCCAGGTCTCACAGGACAAACCTGACACCATCCCTTAGTCCTCATGTGAAAAACCAGGGTAATTTTCTGCTCCTACACAGCCACACATGGAGGTTCATGGAGCTTGCCTCCAGGAGCACCATGAACATGCTCATGCAGAGCTCTCTCTGCTCCTGAAGCACATGTCCAAAGCTTTTCCAAGAGGAATGCCAAAGTACATTTTCTTCTCCCAAGTTAGAGGCTGAGTGTGCAGCAATGTGCCTGGGATGAATGTGTCAGCACCACCCCAGCCAGGGGATTGACCTCCTGGGACTGAGCACAGCAGGGCAGGAGAAGGCCTCCTCATGAATTCTTGTCCCAGAAAGTTGGATCCTGATGTGCATGAGGAGGAGAGCTCCTGGCTCTGCTTTCATCCCTGGAAATCACAACAATGAGGGCAGGCAAATGGGAAGTGCTTGCACCCCTCTGGGTTCACTGGGAGAGGAACTTGAGATAACAAGAGAGGTCTTCTGAAGTGACAGCAAAAGTCTGCTTGCAGGCTGGGAAATGGCATTCCCAAAAGATAAAGCAGTTCCCAAAACACAGAACAGGAAGACTCTGAGATCTGGAAGTGTCCTCCCCTGACCTCCTTTAGGCTCCCTCCTCTGTGCTCACAGGCTGGGGCCACAGGCACATCTTTCAGTGATGTCCTTGCTCTGCCCCTGGTCTTCTCCATTCCTTTGTTTCTGGACTGCTCTGCTTTGTTTTTCTATGAAGTGGAGCTGCAGAAGTTCAGCATTCCTTGAGCTGCCCCACCCTGCCTGGCCCCTGTATGTTCAGTGGTGTTTGGCTTCTCTGTGGCTCTCAGGGTTCTCCCAGGGCTGTCCCACACCTGTGTCATGTTCAGCTCCCATGGCACATGCCAGTGCAGCAGAGCTTGGCCACACAGAATCAGTCAGGTTGGAAAAGTCTTCCAAGACCATCAAGTCCAACTTCCTACCAACACCTTCATGACCACCAGACCATGTCCTGAAGCCCCATGTCCACACAATTCTTGAACACCCCCAGGGATGGGGACTCCACCACCTCCCTGGGCAGTCTGTGCCAATCCCTGACCACTCTTGCAGCAAAGAAATTGTTCCTCTTGTCCAACCTAAACCACCCCTGGTGCAACTTGAGACCATTTCCTCTTGTTCTATCACTTGTTACTAGGGAGAAGAGACCAACACTCACCTCACTGCAGCCTCCTTTCAGGGAGTTTAGAGAGCAAGGAGGTCTCCCCTCAGCCCTCCTTCCTTGGAGGCTTTTTGTGTCCTCAGCTCAGAGAGGATCATGCAGCCACCCAGACTGCCAAACACCACATCATGAAGGTGCAGAACAAGAAGACTCCTGAGCAAAAGTGCCTTTCCCAGGCTGCCCAAGGGCTCCTGCCCCTCTAGCAGCAGAGACATGGGCAGGGAAGTTGTTCTCTTGCCTCATAGGATCACAGGATCAGAGGATGTTAGGGGCTGGAAAGGACCTCTGGAGATCATCCAGTCCAACCCCCTGCCAGAGCAGGACCATAGAATCCAGCACAGGTCACACAGGAACACATCCAGATGGGGCTGGAAAGAGAAGGAGACTCCACAACCTCTCTGGGCAGCCTGCTCCAGGGCTCTGGGACCCTCACAGTGCAGAAGTTCCTCCTCATGTTGAGGTGGAACCTCCTGTGCTGCAGTTTCCATCCATTGCCCCTTGGCCTATCCCAGGACACAACTGAGCAGAGCCTGTCCCTGTCCCCTCCCTCCTGACCCCCAGCCCTCAGATATTGATAGACATTGATCAGATCCCTCTCAGTCTTCTCCTCTCCAGACTGCACAGCCCCAGGGCTCTCAGCCTCTCCTCCCCAGGCAGTGCTCCAGTCCCTTTATCACCCTCCATTGGTCTTTCTCCAGCAGATCCCTGTCCCTCTTGCTCTGGGGAGCCCAGAACTGGATGCAATACTCCAGATGTGGCCTCACTAGGGCAGAGTAGAGTGGAAGGAGAACCTCCCTGGATCTGCTGGACACACTCAATGCACCCCAGGACCCCCTTGGCCTTCTTGGCCACCAGGGCACATTGCTGCCCCATGCAGAACTTGTTGCCCACCAGCACTCCCAGATCCCTCTCCACAGGGCAGCTCACTCCCCTCAATTCCCATCTAATCTCTTCTCCTCCCTCCACAGCAGGCACCATGCCTGTGTGCATCTCCAAGAAGAAAAGCTCTCCATCACATGGAAATGCCAAAGCTGCCTCATTAGAATTTAATTTGCAGCAATAGAGAGGAAATTATCATGTCAGGCAGAGAAAAGGAGCAGCCATTCAGGAGAGCAGCCTCTTGATAAATGGCACCAAGGGCTTTTAGCAACCAGGAGCTCAAATCAAGCTTTGGTTGGGGGAGGTTGGGTCCCCAGCTTCATAATGACCTTCCATGGAAGGGACAGTGGGAACCCTTCCTACTTTATGATGTTTTTTTTCTCCCCCCCCCCTCCAGTAGCTGTAGCAATTGTCATGGCAACTCCAGTTACAACAAACCCCACAAATGATGTTGCCTTCATCCCTGAAAAGCCTGAGAAGTGGGACAGGTTCCTCACAGCAGACAGTGACACCTGTGCTGGTATTTTTGTGCTGGGTATTGTTCTCCTGCCAGACACTCCACATGCAGTGGGTGGAAGCTGTCCCTAGCTCAGACGTGTCTCAGGGATGGGGAATTTGGCAGCTGGGAGTGATGTTGATGCTCTTCCAGCCCTCCCACTATATATAGGCTATCAAGGAAGCTGTTGGAGGGAATTTTTAGGGTGTCAGGGAGTGATAGGACTGGGGGGGGGGGGGCGGGGTGGAGCAAAACTAGAAGTGGAGAGATTCAGATTGGATGTTAGGAAGAAATTCTTCCCCAGGAGAGTGGTGAGAGACTGGCAGAGGTTGCCCAGGGAGGTGGTGGAAGCCTCATCCCTGGAGGTTTTTGCAGCCAGGCTGGATGTGGCTGTGAGCAACCTGCTGTGAGGTGTGGAGGCAGCACTTTCTTAGCAGAGGTGCCAAGACCCAGTGAGACCAAACACCAAGCCAGGAAGGGTTTTAGGTGCCCCATTCCCATCTCAAAGCACTGGAGCTGCACACTGAGGCACCCTTGGGCTGTTAGTGGCCCAGAGCCAGAGGCAAGGTCACCTCCACAGGCAGTCTGGACTAGGGCTGGAGCCTTGACTCATTCTCCAGGTGTGGGAAACCATCTCCCCCAAGCTGACTTAGGCTTTTCTGTCTTTCCCACCTTGCTTTCTGCAGCACCATGCCCAGACCTGACCATTTTTCTTAGTGCAACTGCATTTTGTTTTTTAATGTCTAGTCACTTCCTTCTCTTTTTCTACTCATTTGCTGCCTTTGAAAGTTGGATTCCTCATTTGGACAGACAGATCTGTAATAGCTGCTCCATGTCTTCCCAAAGTGTTCCTCCCCTGGCATGTTGCCACATCGTGCTGGAGATGGAATTTTTCTTGTCCTTCCAAGCCTGCCTTGCAGACAGATCATGAATTACAGAGCTCCCTCTCTTTGATGTCTGTGGGCTAGGTTTCCCCCTGTTGCACTGGGGAAGGATTGTCTTCTTCAAGGCATGGAGGTGTGGAGATGTGGGAAAGGAACACAGGAGTCCTGGCAGGGGGAAAAAAATGCAGTTACTGGTGAGGGACCTCTCCCTGGGCTGAATCAGAGCACTTTGATGTTCCTTGCTGGCCACACTGGGCAGCTTCCAAGCTTCTGGCTCTGGATGTTCATCTGCCCACATCCTGACTGCAGGCTGGGACAGGACTGTGGCATGTCCACCTCACTCCACACCTCTGTCTACATGGTCAGGAGAAGCTGCAGCTCACCTTGACCTTCAGGGAGCCTCAGGCAGTCTGGGTTATCCAGACCTGGGAAAGGGATGGTGAAGGTAGCCTGGAGATGCTCCATCCTGCCACCAAGAAGCAGGATTAGGACCCTCAATCCTGAAGAAGGGCTCAGAGCTGTGAGGCCAATGGCAGCAGGAGGACAACTAAAAGCCTGGCAGGAGTTCAGCATTAAACTAAACTAACACTAAACTACCCCAGCACCAAGAGCAGCACTGCTGAGGGAGGCTGTGCACATGGGAGTGGTTTGGTGGGAAAGCCTGATGGGTTTGAAGCTCAACTCCAAACAGGATGAAGTGAGCAGTGAAAGGTTGAAGGAGACAAGAATGTCTTGAGAGGTGTCTCAAGGAGAAGGCCTTGGGGGTGTCAGTTGGTGACAAACTGCCCAGGAGCCAGCAATGGTCCCTGGCAGCCAGCAGGCAGCTGAGTGCTGAGCTGCATCCAGAGCAGGGAGAGCAGCAGCACAGGGAGGGGATTCTGCCACTCTGCTCTGCTCTGCTCAGACCCCACCTGCAGCACTGCCTCCAGCTCTGGGACACAGCACAAGAAGGACCTGGAGCTGCTGGAGAGGGTCCAGAGGAGGCCACAAAGATGATCAGAGGCTGCAGAACCTCCCCTGTGGGGACAGGATGAGGAAGTTGGGGCTGTTCAGCCTGAAGAAGAGAAGGCTCCAGGGAGACCTCAGAGCAACCTTCCAGTACCTGAAGAGGCTCCAGGAGAGCTGGGGAGGGACTTGTGACAAGGGCTGGGAATGACAGGGTGAGGGGAATGGCTTTGAGCTGGAAGAGGGGAGAGTGAGAGTGGAGATGAGGAAGAAATTCATTAGAGTGAGGCTGGGGAGACACTGGAACAGGTTGCCCAGGGAGGTTGTGGCTGTCCCCTCCCTGGAGGTGTTCCAGGCCAGGCTGGATGAGTCCTGAGCACCCTGGGCTGGTGGGAGGTGTCCCTGCCCACAGCAGGGGGTTTGGAACTGGATGAGCTTTGAGGTCCCTTCCAACCCAACCCATTCTGTGACTCTATGACTCTATGCCAGTGACACATCCCTTGGCCAGCCACAGGGCTTTGGCTTTCAGAGACAGTCCATGCTCAAAGCCCTGCAGGCTGTCACCTTCCAGCCATCCTTTCAAAGCACTTTCCTCTGTTATTCACTTCCTTTAATAACCGTATATTAAAAACAAACAAGCAAAAAAAAAAAAAAAAAAAAAAAGCCCATACAGGCCAAAATCTTCCTGCCCTGCTCAGACCTATTCCTTCCCCATGGGTTTGTCCCAGAATAAACACAGACATGTTTTGAAGCTTGTTGTGGAAGGAGATTAAGTCTCCAATCTGCTTCCTGGCTTTGAAGGCTGCAGCCCAGCATGGCTTTTGTTATTAACCAGTCATTAGAGTGAGTGACATGGAGAAGGAGTAATTGCTTGGTGTGGTTTGAGCCTCCAAGGATGTTAATTAAGAAGTTAAATGTTTGTTTGTTTGGGTTTTTGAGGGTTTTTTTTTGGGATTTGTTTTTTTTAACTTGCCATCCCATGTTTTTTTCCCCTGTCATCCCATGGCTTTTTTTTCTTGCCATCCCATGTTGTTTTTTTTTTTTTATTGCCATCCCATGTTTTTTTCTTTCCTTGCCATCCCATGTTTTTTTCCTTGCCATCCCATGGTTTTTTTTTCTTGCCATCCCATGTTTTTTTTTTTCCTTGCCATCCCATGGGTTTTTTTTCTTGCCATCCCATGCCTTTTTTTTCTTGCCATTCCATGTTTTTTTTTTCTTTCAATCCCATGTTTTTTTTCCTTGCCATCCCATGTTTTATTTTCTTGCCATCCCATGTTTTTTTTTTCCTTGCCATCCCATGGTTTTTTTTCCTTGCCATCCCATGTTTTTTTTCCTTGCCATCCCATTTTTTTTCCTTGCCATCCCATGTTTTATTTTCTTGCCATCCCATGTTTTTTTTTTCCTTGCCATCCCATGTTTTTTTTTCTTGCCATCCCATGTCTTTTTTTCCTTGCCATCCCATGTTTTTTTTTTTCCTTGCCATCCCATGTTTTTTTTTTTCTTGTCATCCCATGTTTTATTTTTATTTGCCATCCCATGGGGTTTTTTTCTTTCCATCCCATGTTTTTTTTTCCTTGCCATCCCATGTTTTTTTCTTTCCTTGCCATCCCATGTTTTTTTTCTTGCCATCCCATGTCTTTTTTCCTTGCCATCCCATGTTTTATTTTCTTGCCATCCCATGTTTTTTTTTTCTTGCCATCCCATGTCTTTTTTTCTTTCCATCCCATGTTTTTTTTTCCTGCCATCCCATGTTTTTTTTTTCCTTGCCATCCCATATATTTTTCTTTCCATCCCATGTTTTTTTCTTGTCATCCCATGTTTTTTTTCTTGCCATCCCATTTTTTTTTCCTTGCCATCCCATGTTTTATTTTTTCTTGCCATCCCATGTTTTATTTTTATTTGCCATCCCATGGGGTTTTTTTCTTTCCATCCCATGTTTTTTTTTCCTTGCCATCCCATGTTTTTTTCTTTCCTTGCCATCCCATGTTTTTTTTCTTGCCATCCCATGTTTTATTTTTTCTTGCCATCCCATGTTTTATTTTTTCTTGCCATCCCATGTTTTTTTCTTTCCTTGCCATCCCATGGTTTTATTTTCTTGCCATCCCATGGGATTTTTTTCTTTTCTTGCCATGTTTTTTTTCCTTGCCATCCCATGTTTTTTTTTCCTTGCCATCCCATGGTTTAGTGTTTCCCCTCCTGAGAGGCAGAGCTGCTCTCACTCTCCCAGGGCTTTGGGAACGTTGAGTGTCTGCAGCAGCTTCGCTCCCACTGCCTGTGGTCACGTCCCTGGGGTGAGCCATGGTCCCCATGAGGTGATGGGAGCCAGGGAGGGAGCTTACAGGAGCTTGTGGCTGGATGAGCTCAGAGCCTGTGGGAAATTCTGCATGGGTAGAGCTTGGGCAAAGCCTCTGATCCCATGCCTGGACAGGTTTGAGCAGCTCCAGAAAGGCTTTGGGTGGGACTCACCTCCTCCAGCATCCATGGCCAAGGTCCTGCTGGAGATGGAGGATGAAGGGCAGTGCTGGGGACCAGCTGCAAACACATAGAGCTGAGATACAAGAAGCTACTGGAAAGAGTCCAGCAGAGGCTAGGAAGATGCTGAGAGGCCTCTCTGTGAGGAGGAAAAGCTGAGAGCCTGGAGAAGAGCAGCCCCAGAGGGGATCTGAGCAATACTCAGCAAGAGATAAAGGGTAGGGGGCAAGAGGCTGGGGCCAGACTCTGCTCAGTGGTGCCCAGGGACAGGACAAGGGGCAGTGGGCACAGACTGGCACCCAGGAGGCTCCATCTGAACCGGAGGAGAAATTTGTTTGGTGTGAGGGTGCTGGAGGCCTGGAGCAGGCTGCCCAGAAAGGTTGTGAAGTCTCCTTCTCTGGAGAGCTTCCAACCCCCCCTGGCCATTGTGCTCCTGGGCAAGCTGCTGTGGGTGCCCTGCTGGAGCAGAGGTTTGGACTGGATAATCTCCAGAGGTCCCTTCCAGCCCTCCCCATGCTGGGATTCCCAGACTCTGGGATTCTGTGTTTCCATTTCTCTGCTGCCCCTTCTTCACCACTTGCTTTTGGTTTCTCCAGGCACATTCATCACCTCCAATCCATCCAGCTGAGCTGATTTCTAGAGCCTGTGCTGCTTCCACAGGCTGCTCTGGGAGGAAAGAAAACAGATCCCTGGCTTTAGGGCAAAACTCTCAGCTGCCAAATCCACAAAATTATTTCAGGAATAGATTCAGTCCCTGCCCCCCAGTACTGCTTTCATTGGTGGGATTGCTAAAAGTTCTGGGAGCCTGGAAGGGAAAGACTCTGCCACAGAATGGGAAGGGAGAAGATCAGGCTGGGGAGCCCAGAAGATCATGAAGAGACCAAGGGCAGGTGTGAGGTTATGAAGAACACAAATGGTGCAAGAGCAGCACATGAGGCAGAGCCACATCCTGTGCTGTGACACACTCCCACCCCTGTGCCCATCACCCTGGGGGACTTTACTCAGCTCATCAGTCCCCTGCCTGCCTGGGCTGTTCCCCTGGCTCTGTTACTTGCTGCAGACTTTCCACCACCATGACCAGAAGGTTCTATTTGCACCTGTCCTTTGCTTGCTCCCTGCTCTGCCATCCTGCTGCCTGGCTCTGTTTTCTGCAGCTCTCCAGGTTCAAGGTTTGATGCCAACAGCTGAGAAGAGAATCTGGGCCTTAGGGAGCACAGACTCATGGAATGATGTTGCCTGGAAAAGCCTTTTCAGCTCATCCAGTCCAACCATTCTCTAACTCTGGCAAGGCTGGTGTTAAACCATGGCCCTCAGCACCACATCTCTGCCTCTTTTAGACACCTCCAGGGATAGGGCATTCAATCTCCTCCCTAGGGAGCCTGTTTCACTATTTGAGAACCCTTTCAGGGAAGAAGTTTCTCCTAAGGTCCAACCTAAACCTCCCCTGAGGCAACTTGAGGCCATGTCCTCTTGTCTTATCACTTGTTCCCTGGGAGAAGAGACCAACCCCCACCTGGATCCAACTTCCTTTCAGGGAGTTGTAGAGAACAATGAGGTCAGCCCACAGCCTCCTTTTCTCCAGGTTAAACACCCCCAGTTCCCTCAGCTGCTCCTCACCAGCCCTGTTCTCCAGACCCCTCACACATGGTGGCAGAGCTTGAGCCATGGAGATGAATCACAGAATCACAGAATCAGAGAAATATTCAAGTTGGAAAGGACCCTCAGGATCACCAAGTCCAACCCAGAACCCTACTCTACAAGGCTCACCCCTAAGCACCACATCCAAACCACCTTTCAACACACCCAGGCTTGGTGACTCCACCACCTCCCTGGGCAGCCGTTCCAGTGTCTGAGCTTCCATGAAAAGATGTTTTCTACTGTCCAGTCTAAACCTACTCAGTTGTAGCTCGAGGCTGTTCCCTCTTGTTCCATCACTAATTACCTGTGAGAAGAGACCAGCACCAAGCTCTGCACAACCTCCTTTCAGGTAGTAGTAGAGAGCAATGAGGTCTCCCCTCAGCCTCCTCTTCTCCACACCAACCATCCCCAGCTCCTTCAGTCACTCTCCATCCCATTTATTCTCCAGGCCCTTCCCCAGCTCCTTGCCCTGCTCTGCACTGCCTCCAGCACCTCCACATCTCTCTTGTGTTGATTTCTCTTTCCTGATCCCTTGTTTTCCTCCTTTTACTGCAGTCTTCCTCTTCCTCTCTGTACTGCTTGGTTGTCCTGACCATCAAGCAGCAGCAGGGGCAGTGGATTGAAACTCCAGCACAGGAGGTTCCACCTTAACATGAGGAGGAACTTCTTCACTGTGAGGCTCCCAGAGCCCTGGAGCAGGCTGCCCAGAGAGGTTGTGGAGTCTCCTTCTCTGGAGGCTTTTCTCACCCCCTCTGGATGTGTTCCTGTGTGACCTGTGCTGGATTCTATGGTCCAGCTCTGGCAGGGGGGGTTGGATTCCATGATCTCCAGAGGTCCCTTCCAACCCCTAACATCTTCTGATCCTGTGATCTCCACATTGAGCTCAGCTGCAGCCCAGCCCCATGGCATGGAGGTGTCTGAGGCAGAGCACTGAAGGTGTTTGTTTGCAGGAAACAATCATGGGAGGTCTGGCTGCCCTGCCAAGCACAGAAAGCTGCTGGCAAGGCTGGGTTACAGAATGCCACCAGCCCCTGGGGGCACAGTGCCAGCAGGGTAAGGAGAGCTGTGGTGACCTTTCAGCACTGACACATGGGGAGAGCTCTGTGACTAAATTCAGCTCTGCCCTGCTCCTAACTGCTGACATCACAGATGAGAAACACCACAGCTGGTGTTGCAGATTGCTTGGGGAACATGTCCTGCAAAAGGGGCCAGGGGCATTACAGGCAGCAGGACAGGTTAGAGGCTGCCCTGCTGGAAAGCAGCTCCACAGAGAAAGACTTTGGAGTGCTGGTGGGCAGAAAGTTCTGCATGGCACAGCAATGTGCCCTGCTGGCCAAGAGAGCCAATGGGATCCTGGGGTGCAGCAAGAAAAGTGTGGCCAGCAGGGCTAGGGAGGTTCTTCTCCCTCTCTGTTCTGTCCTGCTCAGTCCTCACCTGCAATCCTGTGTCCAGTTTGGGGCTCCCCAGTTCAAGAGAGACAGAGACCTGCTGGAGAGAGTCCAAGGGAGAGCCAGGAGGATGCTTAGGGGACTTGAGCATCTCCCTGTGAAGAGAGACTGAGAGCCCTGGGGCTGTTTAGTCTGGAGAAGAGAAGGCTGAGAGGGGATCTGATCAATGTCTATCAATAGCTGAGGGGTGGGAGTCAAATGGAAGGGGCCAGGCTCTGCTGGGTGGTGCACAGTGATAAGCCAAGGAACAAGAGGTAGAAGCTTGAACATAGAAGATTTCCGCTCAACATGAGGAGAAACTTCTTTGGTGTGAGGGTGACAGAGCCCTGGAGCAGGCTGCCCAGAGAGGTTGTGGAGTCTCCTTCTCTGGACACATTCAAAACCAGTCTGGATGCATTCCTGTGCAGACTCCCCTGGGTGATGATGTTCTGGCAGGGGGGTTGGACTGGGTGATCTCTGGAGGTCCCTTCCCATCCCCACCATGCTGGCATTCAGGGATTCTGTGAATCCTTGTGTGTGCTGACCACAGGAACCACCTGCAACCCCACAGGGGGTACAAAGTAGTTCTTAGGAAGAGCCACACACTGAGGAAGCTGCAGACAGCTCCAAAACCACAGCTCAGAAACAACCTGTGGGGGCAAAGCATCTCCACGAGCTCCATTGTTCCCTGCACAGGGAGGACACAGCAGCTTCTGTCACTGGGTTGCCTCTCTGCTGTCACTGTCACAACCTGCTCAGAGCCCTCCATGTGTGGAGGACATTCCCTCCCCCCAGAACTAGAGTGGGGAAAGGCAGTGGGAAAACCAGCCAGGAACCCCACGAGCTAAGGGCAGAGAACTGTTCCCAGTGCTGCTGGGAGGTGTTCACAGACTCCTTCAGTTTAATTACACTTCAGATGAAAGCCATTCCCAGCACAAGGAGCAGAAATGGCCTTAAGATGAGGAAGGGGAAATAAAAACTGCAGCAGTGTTGAGATGGACCTAATCCTTTTCTGCAGGGAAGCATCCAGCACCTCTCCCCCTGAGAACAGGCAGCTGGACATGGGAATCTGAGAGGTCCTTTTCCAGGCTGCTGAGATACTTTCCCAGGCTGCAGCATGTGGATTCCCAGAGGGTTAACCCTGTGCATGCTGCCTTTTTGCTTTTAACTCACCTCAACAGCCCCTGGGGAGAGGTTCCTCAGAGTTGGAACACTCCCCAGGCAGGAAAAAAGGGAAAAAAAAAAAAAGGAAAGAAAGAAAGCAGCTGGATGAAACCAAGACACAATATTTATTGAGCTCAAAAAACAAATTGTTCACATCAAGCTGGAAAATTTTGGCAATCATGGCCAGGGAAATGAAGATTTCAGGGGGGAGAAAGGGTGGGGGGGATTACACCTGTTCTGCCTTTCAGCCTCCAGACAGGTTGTGGAGTTTCCTTCTCTGGAGACTTCTAAGACACACCTGGATGTGGGTCTCAGCCTTCTACAGGGATGTTTGCCACTCCAGCTTCAGCACTGCTCCCCATGCCAAGGCACTGCAGCTCCAGGTTCCTGTAAGCCCAAAGGCAGTGGCAGTAAAAGTTTAACTTCTCCCTGGGGAATCGCTGCCTCAGGTGGAACTGCAAGAAGTCATCTGGGGAGACAAAGCCCAGAGGAAGTTGTTACACTGGGAAGCGGGGGCTGGGAGGATGATGGAGGGACTGAAATGTCTGCTTGAGGAGAAAAGGCTGAGAGCCCTGGGGCTGGTGAGCCTGGAGAATCATAGAATCATGGAATCAGTCAGGGTTGGAAGGGACCACAAGGCTCAGCCAGTTCCAACCCCCCTGCCATGGGCAGGGACACCTCACACTACAGCAGGCTGGCCAGAGCCTCATCCAGCCTGGCTGCAAACACCTCCAGGGATGGGACCTCAACCACCTCCCTGCACAACCCATTCCAGGCTCTCACCACTCTCCTGGGGAAGAACTTCTTCCTCATGTCCAGTCTGAATCTCTCCACTTCCAGCTTTGTTCCATTCCCCCCAGTCCTATCACTCCCTGATAGCCTAAAAAGTCCCTCCCCAGCTTTCTTGGAGCCCCCTTCAGATCCTGGAAGGCCACAAGAAGGTCACCTCAGAGCCTTCTCCTCTCCAGACTGCACAACCCCAACTCTCTCAGTCTGTCCTCATAGCAGAGCAGCTCCAGCCCTCTGCTCATCCTCAGGGCCCTTCTCTGGACACCTTCCAGCATGTCCATAGCCCTCTTGGAACAGAGGCTCCAGAACTGGACACAGAGCTCCAGGTGTGGTGTCAGCAGAGCTGAGCAGAGGGGGGGAATCCCCTCCCTGGCCCTGCTGGCCACACTTCTCCTGCTGCAGCCCAGGCTCTGCTTGGCTCTCTGGGCTGCAAGTGCTCACTGCTGGCTCCTGCTGAGCTTCTCCTCCCCCAGCACCCCCAAGTCCCTCTCCTCAGGGCTGCTCTCCAGCCAGTCCCTGCCCAGCCTGGATTTGTGCCTGGGATTGCCCTGACCCAACTGCAGGACCTTGCCCTTGGTCTTGTTGAACCTCCTGAGTTTCATGAGAAGGGCAGCCTGAGAGGGGATCTGAGCAATGGTTACAAATAGCTGAAGGGTGGGGGGCAAGAAGGGGCCAGACTCGTGCCAGTAGTGTCCTGGGATAGAACAAGGAGCAAGAGCACAAACTGAAACCCAGGATGTTTCATCTGAACAGGAGGAGAACCTTCTTTGGTGTGAGGGTGCTTGAGCACTGGAGCAGGCTGCCCAGAGAGGTTGTGGAGTCTCCTCTGGAGAGATTCCAAACCCTCCTGGATGTGTTCCTGTGTGACCTGCCCTGGGTGATGCTGCTCTGGCAGGAGGGTTGGATCTCCAGGGCTCCCTTCCAGCCTCATAATTCTATGATTCTACTGAACAACCTTCAGCAGTCCCAGCCCTTACCACTGTCTTTGAGGCCACTGGAACAGGGAGGTGGTGGAGCATCCATCCCTGGAGGTGTTGAAAAGCTGTTTGGATGTGGTGCTTAAGGTCATGCTCTAACAGCTGTGTACAGAGAGATGTTAGGTGATGGTTGGACTCTATGAGCATCAAATCATAGATTCCCAGAATGGTTTGGGTTGGAAGGGGACCTTAAAGGTCATGTACTTTCAACCCCACTGCCATGGGCAGGGACACCTCCCACAAGCCCTGGGTGCTCAAGGCTTCATCCAACCTGACCTTGGACACCTCCATGCAGAGGGCATCCCCAGCCTCCTTGGGCAACCTGTTCCAGTGTCTCCCCAGCCTCACTCTACAGAATTTATTCCTAATCTCCAGTCAGCCACCAGAACAGCAGTGGAAGAATCACAGAATGGTTTGGGTTGGAAGCTAAGCAGAGCCTCTGCTGGCTTCAGCTGGCTTCAATCTTTGAGCATTCCTTACATTGCCCTTTGGAGGAATCCAGCTCAGTATCTCCCAAGGTGGTTTTTGAAGGCACCAGGAAGCTTGGGGTCATCACTCTGGGACAGAAGGGGGACAATGCCCTAACCAAGGGTCTACTTTCCTGCTCTTTGCACCAAGGACTTCCCAAATCTCATCCCATGGAGTTTGCTCAGCTCAGAAAATGTGCCACCAGACCAGCAGGGGAAGAATCACAGAATGGTTTGGGTTGGAAGGGACCTTCTAAGGCCTTCTTGTGCAACACCCCTGCAGTCAGCAGGGACATCTCCACCTGGGTCAGGTTGCTCAGGACCACATCACATTTGACCCTGAATGTCTCCAGGGATGGAGCCTCAACCACATCTCTGGGCAACCTGTGCCAGTGTCTCCCCAGCCTCACTCCAAAGAATTTCTTCCTTGCCTCCAGCCTCAATCTCCCCTGTTCCAGCTCAAAGCCATTGTCCTCATCCTGGCACTCCCAGCCCTTGTCCAAAGTCCCTCCCCAGCTCTCCTGCAGCCCTTTCAGGTACTGGAAGGCTGCTCTGAGGTCTCCCTGGAGCCTTCTCTTCTCCAGGCTGAACAGCCCCAACTCTCCCATCCTGTCCCTACTGGGGAGCTTCTCCATCCCTCTGATCATCTCTGTGGCCTCCTCTGGACCCTCTCCAGCAGATTCAGGTCGTTCTTGTGCTGGGGGCCCCAGAAGTGGAGGAGGTGCTGCAGGTGGGTTCTGAGCAGCGCAGAGCAGAGCAGAGGGACAGGATCCCCTCCCTGTGCTGCTGCTCTCCCTGCTTTGGATGCAGCCCAGGACAGAGGCTTTCCACCCAGATGATTCCATGACTCTGGTGTTGCTCACACTGCTCTGCATGGCTCTCACTGCATTAAGGTGCTCAAACATGTAAGGATTTTATATCAGTTTAGTAGAGTAAACAAAAATGGCCAAGGGAGGAGAAGTAGAGGTCAGGGCATGATCCTGGAGCTAATCTCAGAGAGGCAGCTGTACCCAGAGCAGGCTGGGCATGGATTAGCCAGCAGTGGAAACTCTGAGCCTAGTGCCTGATTTATCCAGGGAGGAATTTGCTGCAGCTGGGGCAGGACTGCATGGCCTCTGCTAACTGCACCACATCCCAGTAGTTTGATGCTCAAATCAGCTTCAGAAACACAGGGGGTGAAAAATACAAATCACCTCTAAAGAGCCCTGAAGGAGTTTTCTGGTGCAGGTTTCTCCCTGATGTCTGTTTTTCCAGCCTGCTGGCTGTTCATGTTTGTCCTAATATGGGTCTGAATCTTCTGGCTGCAGTTGGAGCTCATCTCTGTGCTCTTCACCATGGGCTGCAGGTTGCTCTTCCCTCTCTTCAGCAGACACTTGGTGTGTTTGAGGGCTGCTGGGCATCCCATCTGCCCTGGTGCATCAACAGCTCCAGTTCCCCACTCTCTCCCTGCAGGTCACATTCTCTGCACTACTGTTTTCCTCTCAGCCTCACATCCTCTCTCTTTTTTTAGTCTGTTTTCCTCCTGAATACCATTGCCACTTGTGTTCAGCTTACAACCCACCAGCTCCCACTTCTCTTCTTTTTCCCCTTTTCCTTTGCATTTGCTGCCCAACCAGTTGGTTCAACCACACATCACAGGATCCCAGGATGTTAGGAGTTGGAAGGGACCTCTGGAGATCATGGAGTCCAACCCTCTGCCAGAGTAGGACCATAGAATCCAGCACAGGTCACACAGGAACACATCCAGACAGGGCTGGAAAGGCTCCAGAGAAGGAGACTCCACAACCTCTCTGGGCAGCCTGCTCCAGGGCTCTGGGACCCTCACAGTGCAGAAGTTCCTCCTCATGTTGAGGTGGAACCTCCTGTGCTGCAGTTTCCATCCATTGCCCCTTGGCCTATCCCAGGGCACAACTGAGCAGAGCCTGTCCCTGTCCCCTCCCTCCTGACCCCCAGCCCTCAGCTATTGATAGACATTGATCAGATCCCTCTCAGCCTTCTCCTCTCCAGACTAACCACCCCCAGGGCTCTCAGCCTCTCCTCCCCAGGCACTGCTCCAGTCCCTTTCACATCCTGGTAGCTCTCCATTGGACATTTTCCAGCAGATCCCTGTCCCTCCTGAACTGGGTGTGCTGGTTTGAGGCCAGCCAGAACATCTCTTGCCCCGAAAGGGACAAAAGAATGACACACACAAACGGATTGGAGAGTGATGGAAAGTTTAAGTGGAAAAGCGATTGGTGAAAATACAGAAAAAACTACAAACTACAAAGCATAGTGGAAAAGAACATCCTAAAGCATACAGAGTCCCCCACACAGTACCCAGAGGTTTCCCAATCCTCCCTTCCTCCCACCTGAGGGTCTACCCAATCCCTCAGGGCTCTTTCTTCCACCCCCTCCCACTGCTAGGCAAGTCTCAGGCTGGCCAGGTCTGAGACTGCCCCCCCCTCCATTCTCCTCCTGGCATTAGGCCTAGACAGACCTAAGAGGCCTTGAGGATACTCCCCCGGCATTACCCGATAAGAGAGGACATCTCCCATGGGAGCAGAGAGGGAAGAAAGAGGAAGAGGATGACTCTGCAGATGGCTTTATAGGGTGCAGGATTCATGGGTAGAAATACGCCGTTTCCTGTGTCCACCCCTGTGGGTGGGCACCCAGGACACCAGAGGTGTATCTCATGCAGCAGTGGCAGGGGGCACCCAGCCTAAACTGCCACACTGGGGAGCTGAAAAATGGACACAATATTGCAGGTGAGGTCTCCCCAGGACAGAGGGGGAGGATACATCAATGGTGCCTGCCTCTCCTCCTCACTGACTCGAGCTCTATAATTTTTTTCAGCCCATTTCTCCATCTTGTCCAAACCATTTTGCATTCAGCTCCTGTGCTCCAACACGTTTGAGGTTTCTCCCAGTGGGTGTCATCCCTGGTTTCAAGGAGCAAACTCCTTCCTCATGCCAATGCTGCTAACCTGCTCATGCAAGCAGGGCCCAGAGCTGTGATATATAATCCTGTGCTTGGACAGGACCATGGCTTGAGCACTGCATGGCAGCCTTCCTGCTCCCAGCTTGCAGATGGATGCTCAGACACACAGCACAGACTCATCAATCTTTCAGTGCTTTCCAAGCCAGCTCTCTCTGAAGACAGCACAGATGTTTGCAGCTTGCTCTACACCTGCATCTGTGGATGCTGGGAGGGGAGTTGTCTACAGGGATATGGACTGGCCTCTGCAGAAAACAGACACCTGCTGAAGGGTGCCAAGCTGCCATGCCAAAAATGCCTGAAGGGCTAATTTGGGGATGCTGGCCAAAAATCAGGAGCAGTGCCACTGATTTCAGCCATGGTCCCTGGCAGCCAGCAGGCAGCTGTGTGCTGAGCTGCATCCAGAGCAGGGAGAACAGCACCACAGGGAGGGGATTCTGCCCCTCTGCTCTGCTCTGCTCTGCTCTGCTCTGCTCAGACCCTGCAGCACTGCCTACAATTCTGCTGCCCCCAGAATAAAGAAGGACCTGGAGCTGCTGGAGAGGGTCCAGAGGAGGCCATGAAGATGATCAGAGGGTTGCGGAACCTCCCCTATGGGGACAGGCTGGGAAAGTTGTGGCTGTTCACCTTGGAGAAGATAAGGCTCCAGGGAGACCTTAGAGCAGCCTTCCAGTACCTGAAGGGGCTCCAGGAGAGCTGGGGAGGGACTTTGGACAAGGGCTGGGAGTGCCAGGATGAGGACAATGGCTTTAAGCTGGGAGAGGGGAGATTGAGAGTGGAAATGAGGAAGAAATTCTTTAGAGTGAGGCTGGGGAGACACTGGAACAGGTTGCCCAGGGAGGTTGTGGCTGTCCCCTCCCTGGAGGTCTTCAAGGTCAGGTTGGATGAGACCTTGAGCACCCTGGGCTGGTGGGAGGTGTCCCTGCCCACGGCAGGGGGTTGGAACTGGATGATCTTGAAGGTCCCTTGCCACCCAAACCATTCTGATATTGTATGAAGCCAGTCACAGACCTTGCCTGCCACTCACCTTGTGAATAATCATGGAAAAATCCTGTGGGTGACACAAGAACCAAGTTTTGTTTGCACTTGTCAGCAAAACCAAGAGTGAAGGAAGCCACATCAGCTGCTGTGTGCCTGCAGCACGGAAACAAGGGCAGGGGGGGGAAGGGTTTGCACCAAACTGCACGTAGCAAATTGTTTGCTTGACTGAAATTCACAGGAGTAAAAATGTGTCCAGAAGAATGGCCAAGCCCTTCACTCAACAGGGCACTTCTTGTAGCTGCAGGAAAGACACCAAGAAGGAAGTACCTGGTGCCAGCCAGAGGAGATAAGGAAGTTCTTTAATTGCTTTTCAAAGTCATTTTCTGGTCCTCTGTGAAGTTCTCATTCTCTGTAAGTTGTTAGGTTTTGGTTTTGTTTGTTTGTTTTTTTTTTCTGCTACTTCCTTTTAGGTTTTCCAAGACCCAGCTGAAATTTTCATTGGCCTGCTCTCGTCCCAAGAAGTTTAACCTCCCAAACCTTCCAAGCTGCTTTTCCCTCTTCAAGGTGGTCAGCACTCCTACCTGACAGGCAGGGGTTAACTGAGTCCTTTGGTAACTCCCAGCCCTTTCAGCCTCCTTCCCAAAGCTGTGTCTCAAAACAGCCTTGGAGGAGCTGTTTTTATCTGCTCCTTTTATCTGCATGGCTTTGGTAAAGGTCTATAAACACATACACAACCATCTGAGGTGGTTCTCCCCCTCTGCTCCACTCTGCTGAGACCACACCTGGAGCTCTGGGTCCAGTTCTGGAGCCTCTGTTCCAGGAAGGATCTGGAGGGGCTGGAAGGTGTCCAGAGAAGGGCCACGAGGATGAGCAGAGGGCTGGAGCTGCTCTGCTATGAGGACAGACTGAGAGAGTTGGGGTTGTGCAGTCTGGAGAGGAGAAGGCTCTGAGGAGACCTTCTTGTGGCCTTACAGTATCTGAAGAGGGCTCCAAGAAAGCTGGGGAGGGACTTTTGAGGGTGTCAGGGAGTGACAGGACTGGGGGGAATGGAACAAAACTAGAAATGGGGAGATTCAGATTGGATGTTAGGAAGAAATTCTTCCCCAGGAGGGTGGTGAGAGCCTGGCAGAGGTTGCCCAGGAGGTGGTGGAAGCCTCATCCCTGGAGGTTTTTGCAGCCAGGCTGGATGTGGCTGTGAGCAACCTGCTGTGGTGTGAGGTGTCCCTGCCCATGGCAGGGGGTTGGGACTGGCTGAGCTTTGTTCCATCCCCCCCAGTCCTGTCACTCCCTGATAGCCTAAAAAGTCCCTCCCCAGCTTTCTTGGAGCCCCCTGCAGATCCTGGAAGGCCACAAGAAGGTCACCTCAGAGCCTTCTCCTCTCCAGACTGCACAACCCCAACTCTCTCAGTCTGTCCTCATAGCAGAGCAGCTCCAGCCCTCTGCTCATCCTCCTGGCCCTTCTCTGGACACCTTCCAGCATGTCCATAGCCCTCTTGCAATAGAGGCTCCAGAACTGGACGCAGTGCTCCAGGAGTGGTCTCAGCAGAGTGGAACAGAGGAGGAGAATCCCCTCCCTCCCAGTAGTCCCAGGATGGGCTGTAAGTAGTCCCAGGATGGGATATAAGCAATCCCAGAAGTGGCTACCTTTGTTTGCTGGCTCCAAAGGTGAGTGTCCACCCACTGTCACATCCAGCAGGGACAGCCTGTGCCCTCTATCTGGATACAAGCTCACATCAGGCTCCTCTGGCTCCATGGGGTGACAGCTAAAGCCACAGCAGGTTTGCAGTGTGTGTGCTGATACCTGAGGGACCCTGATCCAGTTGCCCTGACAGCTTGCTCTCCATCCAAGGAGAGGACTTCTGTTGAGCAGGACTTCTGTTTCCCTCACAGCAGCCTCTAAACCACAGCAGCAGAGAGCAGAGTGCAATGCCTGTGGCCACCCAGGTTCCTAAATCTGATGGACAAATACTCTTTGAAGGACCAAGGCACAAACATTCAGGTGTTGGAGTTGGTCACCTTCCCCCCCAGCATTTTCCACTCACTGAATCATAACCTCAGCATGGTGGGGGTTGGAAGGGACCTCTGCAGGTCATCCAGTCCAAAACCCCTGCTAAAGGAGGGACACCCACAGCAGCTTGCCCAGGATCACAATGGCCAGGGGGGGTTGGAAGCTCTCCAGAGAAGGAATCTCTCTAGAGAAAGAAGGAAGCTCTCTAGAGGAAGAAGGAAGCTCTCCAGAGAAAGAAGGAAGCTTTCCACACAAGGAGACTCCACAACCTCTCTGGGCAGCCTGCTCCAGGCCTCCAGCACCCTCACACCAAACAGGTTTTTCCTCCTGTTCAGATGCAAGCTCCTGGGTTCTAGTTTGTGCCCCTTGCCCCCTGTCCTATCACAGGACACCACTGCAAAGAGCTTGGCCCCATCTTCTTGCCCCTCACCTTTCAGATATCTGTAACCATTGCTCAGATCCCCTCTGGGGCTGCTCCTCTCCAGGCTCAACAGCCCCAGGGGTCTCAGCCTTTCCTCATCTGAGAAGTCTGTCTCCATCCTCACCCTTTAGCTGTTGATCAGCACTGAGAAGATCACTCCAAAGCCCCCCTTTTCCCACCGGTTTATTTTAGGGGGAGAAGCCAGGTGCCTGCCCTGGCCCTGGCTTGCAGAGTGCTGCATTGCTACCTGGTGCTGGGGCACTGCAGTGCTGTAATGCTGTGCAGGTAGCAGAGAGCCAATAGCAGCTGCAGCATACCAGCACCTGCAGCATGGCAGTACCTGCAGCGTGCCAGTACCTGCAGCGTGCCAGTACCTGCAGCATGCCAGCACCTGCAGCATGGCAGTACCTGCAGCGTGCCGGTACCTGCAGCATGGCAGTACCTGCAGCATGGCAGTACCTGCAGCATGCCAGCACCTGCAGCATGGCAGTACCTGCAGCATGCCAGCACCTGCAGCATGGCAGTACCTGCAGCGTGCCGGTACCTGCAGCATGCCAGCACCTGCAGCATGCCAGCACCTGCAGCATGGCAGTACCTGCAGCATGACAGTACCTGCAGCATGGCAGCACCTGCAGCATGCCAGCACCTGCAGCATGGCAGTACCTGCAGCATGACAGTACCTGCAGCATGGCAGCACCTGCAGCATGCCAGCACCTGCAGCATGGCAGTACCTGCAGCATGACAGTACCTGCAGCATGGCAGCACCTGCAGCACGCCAGCACCTGCAGCATGGCAGTACCTGCAGCATGGCAGTACCTGCAGCGTGCCAGTACCTGCAGCGTGCCAGTACCTGCAGCATGGCAGTACCTGCAGCATGCCAGTACCTGCAGCATGGCAGTACCTGCAGCATGGCAGTACCTGCAGCGTGCCAGTACCTGCAGCATGCCAGCACCTGCAGCATGGCAGTACCTGCAGCGTGCCAGTACCTGCAGCATGGCAGTACCTGCAGCGTGCCAGTACCTGCAGGGCTGGCAGGGGGTGAGCTGCCTGCTCAAGTGCTCCTTGCTCAGACACCTTCACTTTGCCCTGGGTCTGCAGTCCCTGTCCCTAGGGGCCTGTGGATCCCACAGTCTGTTTGTAAAACTGGAAATCAGTGGGATGTGGGAGCCTGGAAACTGTTGGGCAGCTCTCCAAAGCTGAAGCTGTGTCTCAGGTAGGGTTAAAGCTGCTTAAGCTCTCAGGACATGGTTTGGCTCAGTCCTGTTGTCTATGTTCACCTTCTTGGGTAGATGTTTGCCCAAGACCCTGCCTCTGCTGTCCTCCTTCTCTCTTCAGTCTCTGATTGATCAAGGAGGAGTTGTGGGGCCTGGGCTGGGGCTGCAGGAGGTACTCCTCCACCCTTTGCTTGAAAGAGTCCAGCACAGAGCCACAAAGATGATGCAGGCAGTGGAACATCTTCCTTAGGAGGACAGCCTGGGGGAGAGGAGGAGCCTGAGGTGAGCTCATTGCTGGTGATAAAGATGTGCAGGGGGAGTGCCCAGAGGCTGGAGCCAGGCTCTGCTGGGTGATGCCCAATGCCAGCACAAGGGGCAGGGGTGGAAGCTGAGCCATAGGAATTTCCATGGAAACAGGAGAAAACATTTTTCCCCTGTGAGGGTGATAGAGCCCTGGAACAAGCTGCCCAGGGGGGTTCTGGGGTCTCCCTCTCTGGAGATATTCAAAACCTACCTGGATGTGTTCCTGTGTGCTCTGGTGTAGGTGACCCTGCTCTGGCAGGGGGTTGGACTGGATGAGCTTTTGAGGTCCCTTCCAGCCCCTGACATTCTGGGATTCTATGATTCTGTGTCCCCCCTTCCCTCCTGTCCCACCTCAGTGGTGGGCTGAGGGAGGTCTCTTCCTCCTTCACTGTGTCTTTAGTGTCATTCTCTGCTGTTCATTCTTCTACCTTCTCCTGGTCAGGTCCCCACCATTCCCTTCTCCCCTTCTCTACCTTCATCTTCCTCAGCATTTTGGAGTCTCTCTCTGTCTCAGACCATCTCCATCCCATTCAGAAACTGCCCTGACCCTTTCCAGCACACCTTATCTCTTCCCATCCTTTCCAGCACCTCCTCTCCCCTGCAAGGCTGCTCCTCTGGGACAGCCACCACCCCTTCCACCCCTTCCTCTTCATCCTGCCTCTCTCCTGCACAGCTCAGGGGCACCGGGAGGGAAAGAGTCAAGGATGGATCACTCCAGCTGCAGAGGCAGGAGGCATTTCTGCAGCACCATTCAAAGCCCTCCTACAAACAGAAGCTGCTTTGTGTCAAGACAAACTCTGTGCCTGGGTGAGTCTGAGCTGCATGACCATAGCCTCCAAGAGGGATGCAGCTGGGAGGGTTGCTGCCACTCCACTAAATAAGAAGCAGGTCCTGTTCCCATTTAAAGTGTCTTGTGTCTCATCTTGGATGGATGTGGACTTCAAGCAGGGCAATACACTTCAGTCTCTGCTCTTTAGCAGCCAGAGCCACAATGCCAAGCCTCATGTGATGGGAGGGTCAGGCAGGGATCACTCTTCATTAGCAGCAGTAAAAAAGCAGCTCTGCCTCTCTCTTCCAGGCAGTTCCTGGCTCTGGTGCAGCCAAAGGGAGACCATTAACTTGGAAGGTACAGCCCTGCCCTGGGGGAGCAGCTTTCCACAGGACATGGAGAGGAAATTCCCCTCCATGAATCCCTCAGAGCTGCTCTGCACTCACTCTGCTGACATTCTGGTCACAGAATCTCAGCCAGGTTGAGGTCAGAAGGGTCCTCCGGGGATCATCCAGTCCAACCCCCCTGCTCAAGCAGGACACCCACAGCAGCTTGCCCAGGAGCACAATGACCAGGGAGGGGTTGGGAGCTCTCCAGACAAGGAGACTCCACAACCTCTCTGGGCAGCCTGCTGCAGAGCTCTGCACTCTCACACCAAAGAAGTTTCTCCTCCTGTTCAGATGGAACCTCCTGGCTTCCAGTTTGTGCCCATTGCCCCTTGGCCTGTCACTGTGCACCACTGACAAGAATCTGACCCCATCCTCTTGCCCCCCACCCTTTAGCTATTGATCAGCATTGAGAAAATGACCCAAGTCCAACCCAGCCTTCAGGGGTGAGTTTGAGTCATCGAATCATAGAATCAGTCAGGGTTGGAAGGGACCACAAGGCTCAGCCAGTTCCAACCCCCCTGCCATGCCCAGGGACACCTCACACTACAGCAGGCTGGCCAGAGCCTCATCCAGCCTGGCTGCAAACACCTCCAGGGATGGGACCTCAACCACCTCCCTGCACAACCCATTCCAGGCTCTCACCATGAGAGAAGAAGAACTTCTTCCTTATGTCCAGTCTGAATCTCCTCACTTCCAGCTTTGTTCCATCCCCCCAGTCCTGTCTCTCCCTGATAGCCTCAAAAGTCCCTCCCCAGCTTTCTTGTAGCCCCCTTCAGACACTGGAAGGCCACAAGAAGGTCACCTCAGAGCCTTCTCTTCTCCAGACTGCACAGCCCCAACTCTTTCAGTCTCTCCTCATAGGAAAGGTGCTCCAGCCCTCTGCTTATCCTCGTGGTTCGTGCACCAAAAATCCTGGAGCAGGTTTGTGTCCCCAGCAGTCTCCACTGCTGGCCATGGTAGAACCCAGCAGCAGGCCAGAAGGCATCACAGGGGAGGGAGGATGTTAATGACTTGCCCTCCACTGCTTGGTTTGCTTTCTTTTGGCAGATGTTGGAGAAGCTGTGGGCCAGCCCCTGCCCCCTGCTCGCTCTGCAAGGGCTGAGAGACTTCTTGTGGACATCAGAGAGAGAAGGAACCACCCCCCTCAGAAACCACTTGGTGTGCAAGGGGGCACAGGGAGGTTTTAGAGACTCAGCTGCAGGAATGCAGACTTCAGCTTATCCCAGCTCCTACCCTGCATCATTTATCTTCCACAAAGCTTTGGGCCACTCAGCTGCTGTGATTCCCAGAGGAGAATCCATGAAAACCATTTCAGGCCAGAGCAGGGCACTGTCAGTTTGGGGACTGTTTAGTTTTTGGTTGGCATCAACAATTCTAAACCCTGTGGGCAGCTGCAGAAGGCAGAGTGGCTTTTGGAGGTGGGGGTTGGATATTCCTCTGTGCCTGCACTGTCATGGTCCTGCTGTTTTCCCAGGATGAGGAGTTTTGCATGCAGCTCCTCTGGGAATTGGGATGGGATGGGACTGGAGCTCTCAGCTCTAAATCCCAGCATGGCCAGGCTGATGAAGCCACAGCTTTCAGCAGCAAACATGAGCCATAGAATCATCTAGGCTGGAAAGAGCCTCTAAGCCCAGCATGGCCAACCTTCTACCCAACCACTCCATCACCACAAGGCCACATCCAAAAGTGCCACATCTACTCATTTCTTGAACATCTCCAGGGATGGTGACACCACCACCTCCCTGGGCAGCCTGTGCCAGTGTCTCCCTACCCTCACTCTAAACAATTTCTTCCTCATCTCCAGTCTCAATCTCCCCTCTCCCAGCTTAAAGCCATTGTCCCTCATCCTGTCCCTCCCAGCCCTTGTCCAAAGTCCCTCCCCAGCTCTCCTGGAGCCCCTTCAGGTACTGGAAGGCTGTTCTGAGGTCTCCCTGGAGCCTTCTCTTCTCCAGGATGAACAGCCTCCCATATGGAAGGTTCTCCATCCCTCTGATCATCTTCATAGCCTCATCTAGACCCTCTCCAGCAGCTCCATGTCCTTGTGCTGGAGACACCAGACCAGGACACAGTCTGAGCAGAGCAGAGCAGAGGGACAGAATCCCCTCCCTGTGCTGTTGTTCTCCCTGCTTTGGATGCAGCCCAGCACACAGTGGTCTTTTTGGGCTGCCAGTGACCACTGCTGGCTCCTGTCAAGCACCTCTGATGGTGAAGGGCAGTTTGGCAAACCAGGTTTGGAACCCTCAGTTAGAAAAAGTCATTTACCCAGCTCCAAACCCTTTCTTCACTTACCTTCCCAATATCACAAGACAATTACATGTTGGCTGAGAGGAGCAGAAGAGCTGCTTGGCATGGGGAGGAGGGGATGAGAGTCCTGGAGAAGCTCCAGGAGAAAGAGAAACCACATCAAGGCTGTCTGCCTTCCTGATCCTAAATTACAGCACCCGGAGGGGAATGTGCCAGGGTTGGGTAAGAGCAGGGCAGGAGGATGTCTCCTGTTGGGATATTTTCCTTTGCCTTGGGTGAGCAAAAAATAATCTGTTTTGGAAAAAGTGTCTGGAGCAGAGGCTGTGGGAGGGAAGCTGAGCATGTTAGTCAGGGTGGACACAAGGACATGGGCACTGAGCTCAGATGGAAACACAGTCACACCATGGGAGGGGTTGGAAGGCACCTCTAGAGAGCATCAAGTTCAACTCCCCCTGACAGAGCAGCATCATCCAGGGCATGTCACACAGGAACACATCCAGGTGGGTTTTGAAAGTCTCCAGAGAAGGAGACTCCACAACAGGCTGCTCCAGGGCTCCAGCAGCCTCACACCAAAGAAGCTTTTCCTCATGCTGAGGTGGAACCTTCTGTGCTCCAGCTGATACTTTTGGTTCCTTGTCCTATCACTGGGCACCACCAAACAGAGCCTGGCACCTTCATCCTGACCCCCAGCCCTCAGATATTGATAGACATCGAGCAGATCCCCTCTCAGCCTTCTCAGCCTTCTCTCCTCCAGACTAAGCAGCCCCAGGGCTCTCAGCCTATCCTCACCAGGCAGTGCTCCAGTCCCTTCTGGTCCCTTCCCTTTACAGTCTGGAAAGTCTCCAGAGGAGACAACTCCACAACCTCTCTGGGCAGCCTGCTCCAGGGCTCTGGGAGCCTCACAGTGCAGAAGTTCCTCCTCCTGTTGAGGTGGAACCTCCTGTGCTGCAGTTTCCATCCATTGTGCCTTGTCCTGTCCCAGGGCACAACTGAGCAGAGCCTGTCCCTGTCCCCTCCCTCTTGACCCCCAGCCCTCAGCTATTGATAGACATTGATCAGATCCCTCTCAGTCTTCTCCTCTCCAGACTGCACAGCCCCAGGGCTCTCAGCCTCTCCTCCCCAGGCAGTGCTCCAGGCCCTTCAGCATCCTTGCAGCCCTCTGATAGACTCTCCTTGGGTCCCTGTTTCTCTGCCTTAGCTGCAGGTAGGATCTGAGGGCAAAGCCTCCTAAGGGGGGGTTGCATTTGTTCTCTTTCTCACCCTACAAAACCTTATCCAGAAAGATCCTGTTGCAGCCTCAGTCCAGCTGATGTTTGAAGTGGGCAGGCTGGGAGCACCTCAGCCTCTGAGCACGCGGCTGGGGGCTTGCTGGACTTCAAGGGACAGGAGGCACAGACCACCCTCCTGCCAGCAAAGCAGCTGTGGAGGCCAAGCTGGAAACCCTGCCAGCCCCTGACACTCCATGATCTATGGGCAGCTTCCTGGCTGATGGCTGATGTCAAAAGGGAGGGAGCTGAAGGCAGGAAGAGAACCAGAAGCAAAAGCAGGGCAGCAGTGCAGGAGCCAGGGCTGTGAGCAGTGCTGCCTCCTGAGCATGGCCCCAACCCACACACAAACAACAATAAATCCAGCTCCACTCCATCCACAGGACACAGCAGAGCCCATGTGGCTTGGCCAAAACAGGCCTCAGTGCTCAACCACAGGAAAATCCTGCTGGAGGTTTGTTACTCACTTGCAAAGCCCCCGGTTAGGAAATGGAGCTGCTGGTGGATCTGCAGCAGCAGCACTTGGAGGCATCTTGTGCTGTTCAGTTGTGTTCTGGGAGGTGAGACAAGCTGGTTGGTGCTGGGGGATGCTGGACAGGTTGGAGAGCCAGGCAAGGGTTCACCAAGAGACAGACTGGAGAGCTGGGCAAAGGGGAACCTCGGGAAGTTCAACAAGGATAAGAGTAGGGTCCTGCACCTGGGGAGGAACAATCCCTGCAGCAGGATCACAAGTATCACAGGATCACAGGATCAGAGTGTATCAGAGGTTGGAAGGAACCTCAAGAGATCATCCAGTGCAAGCCCCCTGCCAGATCAGCATCACCCAGGGGAGTCTGCACAGGAATGCATCCAGGTGGGGTTGGAAAGTCTCCAGAGAAGGAGACTCCACAACCCCCTGGGCAGCCTGCTCCAGGGCTCTGTCACCCTCACACCAAAGAAGTTTCTCCTCATGCTGAGCTGAAATCTTCTATGCTCAAGTTTGAACCCTGTGTTCCTTGGCTTATCACTGTGAACCACCCAAGAGAGCCTGGCCCCCTCCACTTGCCCCCCACCCCTCAGCTATTGATAGACATTGATCAGACCCCCTCTCAACCTTCTCTTCTCCACACTAAACAGCCCCAGGGCTCTCAGTCTCTCTTCACAGGGGAGATGCTCAAGTCCCCTGAGCATCCTCATGACTCTCATCTCAGTACAGGGGAGGGGTGACCTGCTGGGAAGCAGCTGCATGGAGAAGCACCTGGGAGTGCTGCTGGGCAATGAGCCATCCCTGAGCCAGCAATGTGCCCTGGTGGCCAAGAAGATCAATGGTTTCCTGGGGTGCATGAAGAAGAGTGTGGCCAGCAGGTCAAGGGAGGTTCTCCTGCCCCTCTGCCCTGGTGAGGCCACCTCTGAGGTATTGTGTCCAGTTTTGGGCTCCCCAATTCAAGAGGGACAGGGAACTGCTGAGGAGAGTCCTGTGGAGGCTATGAGGATGATGAAGGGACTGGAATGTCTGTTCTATCAGGACAGGCTGAGAGCCCTGGGGCTGTTGAGCCTGGAGAAGAACAGCCCCAGAGGGGATCTGAGCAATGCTCAGCAAGAGCTAAAGGGTGAGGGGCAGGAGGCTGGGGCCAGGTTCTGCTCAGTGGTGCCCAGGGACAGGCCAAGGGGCAGTGGGCACAGACTGGAACCCAGGAGGAGAATTTTGTTTCGTGTGAGGGTGCTGGAGGCCTGGAGCAGGCTGTCCAGAAAGGTTGTGGAGTCTCTGGAAACTTTCAAGACCCACCTGGATGTGTTCCTGTGTGCCCTGCCCTGGGTGATGCTGCTCTGGCAGGGGGGTTGGACTGGATGATCTCCAGAGGTCCCTTCCAACCCCTCCCATTCTCTGATCCTGTGATGTGTTTCCATCTGAGCTCCTGCCCAGTCCTCTCCCCACTAACCTTCCTTGAAACTCTTCAGACAAGTGGCAAAGCACAACCCCCCACACACTTCTTGTGTCATTTTAAGCTCCCAAGCCAGGAACCAAGCAGCAACTCAGGCTTCTAGACACAGGTCTGGGTGGGGAATGCTCTTCTCCCACCTTTGTAACTGCTCCTTGGTGAAGCCTGGACCCCCACCCCTGGGCTCAGTGCCCTGAAGGGACATCCCTCACTCATCAGAAAGTTGTGAGATATTCTGCAAGGAAGTTCTCACTGCATCTGGCTCTCTGCTGCTGAGCCTTCTGTCCTCTGTCTTGGGTCTATGGACACCTTTGGGACACTGATGAGGGGTTTGGGTTTGGTTTTTTTTTGGCTCTCAGATTGCTTTGTCTGTTAAAGAAAGGATGAACCTTTTGCCAGAGAATGACATCTCTGATGGCTCAGGGTAGATGGAGACTCCTCCAGGTTGCCCAAGAGGTGGTGGAAGCCTCATCCCAGGAGCCAGGGGTGGATGTGGCTGTGAGCAACCTGCTGTGGTGTGAGGTGTCCCTGCCCATGGCAGGGGGGTTGGAACTGGATGATCCTTGAGGTCCCTTCCAACCCTGACAATTCTGTGATTCTATGATTCCTCCATGGTGGAACAGCCTGGTCAGCTGAAGGCAGGCAGTGAAGCATCCTGAGGGATGGGGATTGGCTGGAGAATGGAGAGCAAGGTCCAGAAAAATACATGAGACCCCAAAAAAAAAAAAAAAATCCCTGATTGGTTTTCAGCCCAGAATTCTCAGAACTTCGATTTTTCTAGGAGGAAAAACATGAAGCTGCTCCTGATCCTCTCCCAGGGGGTGGGTGTTGGATTTTCTCTGCCTAGCTCTGGCCATTTATCACCTCTCAGCACCATGCTAGGGTAGATCATGGACCTTGCAACCACCCCAGGTGCAGGCAACCCCAGGACAGGTCAAGCCAATGCTTCCTGAGACCCCAGGATTAGGCAGAACATGCCTGGAACACTGTCTTGTGAGTCCTGGGTATTGGGAGCTTGATTTGTGAGGCAGTATCATAAATGGGTGATTAGTGGAGCTGTTGAGGAGATGTTGGCTTTCTCCCCTCCCCTGGGAGGTATAAATCCAAAAGCTGTCCAGAAGAAATGCAGAATAATCCTTCAGCTTCTCCTACTTGGCCAGAGAACCACATCCAGTGGGCACTGCCTCTACAGAGGGATGCTGAGGAGCAGGAGACAGTCCAGAAGTGATTGGGGAACGTGATCAGAGGTCTCAGAAAACATGACCTGTGGGGAAAGGCTGAGAGGACTGAGCTTGTTTAGTCTACAAGGGATGGTGGGGAGACATGATAACAGCCCTCAGCTATGTGAGAAGCTGCTGCAGAGAGAAGGGAAGGAACTGCTCTGCACGTTGCTGGGTGCCAGGGGAGGGGAACTCAGAGTGAGTTAGGAGGAACACCCTGATGGGAGAGTAGAGATTTGGCAGTGGAGGAGCTTTGGGGTCTCACTTCTGGTGGCAGAGCCTGTCCAGGCTTGTGCCCACCAGGCACATGGGGTGGTCTGATTGGGCAGAGGGTGGCTGATGCCCCTCCTGGGCTCTCCCCAGTGCTGTGCTCTCAGGTGGAAATCTTGCAGCCCACACTTCTTCAGGAAGGTTGGGAGGTGACCACCAGCAGGCACCACTGTGATGCCCACAAACACCAGGCTGCTAACACTGAGCCCTGAGCTCCTCCTATGGATGGATTTATAGGGCTCAAGAGGAGGAGCAGGGACCAGGCACCTGCTGAGCCTCAGCCCCACCTCATGTCCCAAGGGTGGAGAGGCAGCAGGAGCTGCAGAGGAGGAGGATTCCATGGTGCATGGTCCAACAGCCACAGCTGAAGCCATGCTGGCTCTACACTGCCTGCAATGCACTGCAGAACACCAGCAAGCAAAATGCCAGAAGAAAAAACTTTGTAAAGAGGAGAGGTTGACATTTCTATTCTCAGCCACAGCAGAGGACCTCCAGGAGTCAATATTTAAGGGGTTGTGGTGACAGGACAAGGGGCAATGGTTTTAAACTACAGCAGGGTAGACTTAGACTGGGCATTGGGAAGAAGATCTTTACCATGAGGGTGGTGAGACCCTGGAACAGGTTGCCCAGAGAAGCTGTGGACACCTCCTCCATGGAAGTGTTTAAGCCCAGGCTGGATGTGGCTTTGAGCAACCTGGGCTGGTGAGAGGTTGGAACCCATGGCAGAGAAGTTGGAACCTTTAAGGTCCATTCCAAACCAAACCATTCCCTGATTCCTTGAATGCATGAAGATTTGCTCCCAGCCCTCACTGGAAGACAGCAGCAGCTTCTAGAGCTAGCACAGAGAACCTGTGTGGAAGCCTGAATGTGATTTCAACACAGAGGCCAAGTGCTTTGGAAGTGAAGAATTTAACTGAGTGGTCCTTCAGATGCAAAATCAGTGAGGAGGAGTGAGAGGGAACGCAGCCAGTGGGAGCACACAGCCTGGTGACACAACCAAAGGGTTTACTCCCCAGGCAGCCCTGCACAGGGGACTCCCTGCCATGGCCACCCATCAATTTGTGGCTCTGGGTGACAGAGTGGCTTGGGTCACCAGCAGCTTTGTGGCATCTGAGTTTAAGAGCTGTAATCCCAGCTGGCTCACAGTAACCTTGCTGGCAGAGCCATGACCCCCAGCAGCAAGCCTGAGTCCATTTCTCCCATTCCTGCTTCAGGACTTCTCCCAGCAGCAAGCCTGAGTCCATTTCTCCCATTCCTGCTTCAGGACTTCTCCCAGCAGCAAGCCTGAGTCCATTTCTCCCATTCCTCCTTCAGAACTTCTCCCAGCAGCAAGCCTGAGTCCATTTCTCCCATTCCTGCTTCAGAGCTGCTCCCAGCAGCAAGCCTGAGTCCATTTCTCCCATTCCTGCTTCAGGACTTCTCCCAGCAGCAAGCCTGAGTCCATTTCTCCCACTCCTGCTTCAGAGCTGCTCCCAGCAGCAAGCCTGAGTCCATTTCTCCCATTCCTGCTTCAGAGCTTCTCCCAGCAGCAAGCCTGAGTCCATTTCTCCCATTCCTCCTTCAGAACTTCTCCCAGCAGCAAGCCTGAGTCCATTTCTCCCAGCTCTGCTTCAGAACTTCTCCCAGCAGCAAGCCTGAGTCCATTTCTCCCATTCCTGCTTCAGAGCTGCTCCCAGCAGCAAGCCTGAGTCCATTTCTCCCATTCCTCCTTCAGAACTTCTCCCAGCAGCAAGCCTGAGTCCATTTCTCCCAGCTCTGCTTCAGAACTTCTCCCAGCAGCAAGCCTGAGTCCATTTCTCCCATTCCTGCTTCAGAACTTCTCCCAGCAGCAAGCCTGAGTCCATTTCTCCCATTCCTGCTTCAGAGCTGCTCCCAGCAGCAAGCCTGAGTCCATTTCTCCCATTCCTGCTTCAGGACTTCTCCCAGCAGCAAGCCTGAGTCCATTTCTCCCATTCCTGCTTCAGGACTTCTCCCAGCAGCAAGCCTGAGTCCATTTCTCCCATTCCTGCTTCAGGACTTCTCCCAGCAGCAAGCCTGAGTCCATTTCTCCCATTCCTGCTTCAGAACTTCTCCCAGCAGCAAGCCTGAGTCCATTTCTCCCATTCCTGCTTCAGAACTTCTCCCAGCAGCAAGCCTGAGTCCATTTCTCCCAGCTCTGCTTCAGAGCTGCTCCCAGCAGCAAGCCTGAGTCCATTTCTCCCAGCTCTGCTTCAGGACTTCTCCCAGCAGCAAGCCTGAGTCCATTTCTCCCATTCCTGCTTCAGAGCTGCTCCCAGCAGCAAGCCTGAGTCCATTTCTCCCACTCCTGCTTCAGAGCTGCTCCCAGCAGCAAGCCTGAGTCCATTTCTCTCATTCCTGCTTCAGAGCTGCTCCCAGCAGCAAGCCTGAGTCCATTTCTCCCATTCCTGCTTCAGAGCTGCTCCCAGCAGCAAGCCTGAGTCCATTTCTCCCATTCCTGCTTCAGGACTTCTCCCAGCAGCAAGCCTGAGTCCATTTCTCCCTTTCCTGCTTCAGAGCTGCTCCCAGCAGCAAGCCTGAGTCCATTTCTCCCATTCCTGCTTCAGAGCTTCTCCCAGCAGCAAGCCTGAGTCCATTTCTCCCATTCCTCCTTCAGAACTTCTCCCAGCAGCAAGCCTGAGTCCATTTCTCCCAGCTCTGCTTCAGAACTTCTCCCAGCAGCAAGCCTGAGTCCATTTCTCCCATTCCTGCTTCAGAGCTGCTCCCAGCAGCAAGCCTGAGTCCATTTCTCCCATTCCTGCTTCAGAGCTGCTCCCAGCAGCAAGCCTGAGTCCATTTCTCCCTTTCCTGCTTCAGAGCTGCTCCCAGCAGCTTGGCAAGCAGCAGTAACATCCATCTGCACTTGTCACTGGTAGCAGCAGACATCATCTGGAGAGCAAGTGGCTGCTCACAGACACCCAGTCACACAAGGAGCAAACAGTTGCTTTATTTCTGAGTGGGGCTACACAAACCCTTAGGCACCTCATTAATCTCCTGGTTCATTTGCTGCATGAGGCTGACTGGAAGAAGGAGTAAATCCTACATCTTAGTTATTGGGGCAATAACCAGAGGAGCTTCCCCAGCTCCTTTTCATCCCTTGCTGATGCACTATGACAGAAGCTTAGAATTCTTTTGGTTGGAAAAGGCCTCCAAGATCATTGAGTCCAACCATCAGCCTAAGATCACTGTGGCCATTCAGCCCTGTCCTGAAGTGCCATGAAATACACAGAAGATGGAACAAATGGAACAGACCTAGAAATGGGGAGATTCAGATTGGATGTTAGGAAGAAGTTCTTCCCCATGAGGGTGGTGAGACACTGGCAGAGGTTGCCCAGGGAGGTGGTGGAAGCCTCATCCCTGGAGGTGTTTGCAGCCAGGCTGGATGTGGCTGTGAGCAACCTGCTGTAGCCTAAGGGACAGAGGTGGGTCTTGAAAGTTTCCAGAGACTCCACAACCTCTCTGGGCAGCCTGCTCCAGGCCTCCAGCACCCTCACACCAAGGAAGCTTCTCTTCTTGTTCAGATAGAACCTCCTGGCTTCCAGTTTGTGTCCACTGTCCTACCACAGCACACCACTGAGCAGAGCCTGGCCCCTTCTTCTTGCCCCCCATCCTTCAGCTGATCTGCTGTCCTGCCCCTTTCCTCAGGGAGTTACTGCCTGGGGGAGATGACCTTGTGGGCTACAGTTCACAAGACTCAAAGCAGAGGTAGCTGGGTGACATGGAGAGTGGCACTGAGGAACCCTCAGCAGGTTTGCTGATGACACCAAGCTGTGTGGTGCAGCAGACAGCTGGAGGGAAGGGATCCATCCAGAGGGACCTGGACAGGCTGGAGGGAAGGGATCCATCCAGAGGGACCTGCACAGGCTGGAGGGAAGGGATCCATCCAGAGGGACCTGGGCAGGCTGGAGGGAAGGGATCCATCCAGAGGGACCTGCACAGGCTGCAGAGCTGGGCACAAGCCAACCTCAGAAGGTTCAACAAGACCAAGGGCAAGGTCCTGCAGCTGGGTCGAGGCAATCCCAAGCACAAATCCAGGCTGGGCAGGGACTGGCTGGAAAGCAGCACTGAGGAGAGGGACTTGGGGGTGCTGGGGGAGGAGAAGCTCAGCAGGAGCCAGCAGGGAGCACTTGCAGCCCAGAGAGCCAAGCAGAGCCTGGGCTGCAGCAGGAGAAGTGTGGCCAGCAGGGCCAGGGAGGGGATTCTCCCCCTCTGCTCCACTCTGCTGAGACCACTCCTGGAGCTCTGTGTCCAGTTCTGGAGCCTCTGTTCCAAGAGGGATCTGGACATGCTGGAAGGTGTCCAGAGAAGGGCCACGAGGATGAGCAGAGGGCTGGAGCTGCTCTGCTATGAGGACAGCCTGAGAGAGTTGGGGTTGTGCAGTATGGAGAAGAAGGTTCCAAGAAGACCTTCTTGTGGCCTTCCAGGATCTGAAGGGGGCTCCAAGAAAGCTGGGGAGGGACTTCTGAGGGTGTCAGGGAGTGACAGGAGTGGGGGGGGGGGGGGATGGAATAAAGCTGGAAGTGGGGAGATTCAGACTGGATGTGAGGAAGAAGTTCTTCCCCATAAGAGTGGTGAGAGCCTGGAATGGGTTGCCCAGGGAGGTGGTTGAGGTCTCATCCCTGGAGGTGTTTAAGGCCAGGCTGGATGTGGCTGTGAGCAACCTGCTCTGGTGTGAGGTGTCCCTGCCCATGGCAGGGGGGTTGGAACTGAATGGTCCTTGAGGTCCCTTCCAACCATAACAGTTCTATGATTCTATGAAGGATTAGGTCCAGGAACACTGAAGACCTTCCTGGGAGGCTGAACACTGATGTGTGAATGTCAGGAAAATCACATTTCTGGGCATTCTTCAGCTCCCTTCCTCCTTCCAGGGTGTTTACAGCTGCAAGCATGGATTAGAAGCATCTCTGGGCAGACATCTTGAGGGATGCAGGCAGGAAGCATCTCACCTGCTACTGAGCAGGATAGGACCTGCCAAGACAGAGACACAGAATTAACGCTTCCCTGAGAGCCTCCTCCACAGCCACAGGAACAGGCTGCTGGAGACAGGAACTGTGATGCTGGAAAGGGCAGGAACAAAAAAGCCACTCTGTCCCTCCTGCTGCTGCTGCAGGGCATGCAGAGCGTGGCCTCAGCTCTCCACCCCCTGGGCAGCTGCCATCTGTCCTCCCACCATGATGCTGCTCAGGGTAAAGAGGTCCCACCTGGCTCATTCCCTGCCAAGCTCCCCATCCTCTCCCTTCTCCAGAACACCTGAGGTCTCTCAGCAGCCCTGTGTCCCCCTGACCACCCTGTCTGACCTCTGTGGGGGATCTGTTCAGCCTGGAGAAGAGAAGGCTCTAGAGAGACCTCAGAGCTGCATTTCAATAGCTGAAGAACCTGCAGAAAGGCTGGGGAGGGACTGGGCAGAAGGGGCTGTGGGGATAGGACAAGGGGAAATGGTTTGAAACTGGAGAAGGGCAGAGTTAGGCTGGACATCAGGAGGAAGTTCTGCACCATGAGGGTGGTGAGACACTGGAACAGGTTGCTCAGGGGAGTGATTGAGGCCCCATCCCTGGAGACATTCAAGGTCAGCCTTTCTGTGTCCCTGGGCAGCCTGCTCTAGCTGGAGATGCCCCAGCTGCCTGCAGGGGGGCTGGAGAAGATGCCCTTGGAGGGTCCCTGCCAGCCCAATGCAATCTGTAAATCTGCAAACTTCTAACAAGCTTCCCCAGGCTGAAATTTTCTCCACCCAACCTCTTTTTCCACTCCAGGGTTTGTCATGCGTGCACCCTCCATGTGAGTGTGTGCAGGATGATTTGTTGGCTTTTAAAGAGGATTTATAGGGAAATGAAGCAGAGGAATCTCCCAGCAGCTGTGCCTGATAAAGGGCAGCCCTTTATCAGCTCATAGAGTCACAGAATGTTTTGGGTTGGAAGGGACCTTAAAACTCATCCAGTTCCAAGCCCCAGCCATGGGCAGGGACACCTCCCACCAGCCCAAGGTGCTCAAGGTCTCATCCAGCCTGGTCTTGAACACCTCCAGGGAGGGAACAGCCACAACCTCCCTGGGCAACCTGTTCCAGTGTCTCTCCACCCTCACTCCACTCTCTCTCCAAAGAATTTCTTCCTTCTCTCCAGTCTAAATCTGCCCTCCTTGAGCTTCAATCAATTCCTCCTCATCCTATCACTCCAAGCCCCTGTAAAAAGTTCCTTCCTTGCTTTCTTGGAGACTCCCTGCTCCCAGCCCTGCTATGGAAGGAGAAAACTCTTGCCTTGAAGACCAAAGCTGTTGTCATCTCCCAGGATGTTCATTTCCTATCCATAAATGGAGTTTTCCTCTCTGTCTCCATGTGGCTTTTGGGCACAGAGAGGCCTGGAGCAGGCTGCCCAGAGAGGTTGTGGAGTCTCCTCCTCTGGAGACTTTCAAGCCCCCCCTGGCTGTGTTCCTGTGTGCCCTGCCCTGGGTGATCCTGCAGGGATTGGATTGGACTGGACTGGATGATGTGGGGAGATCCCTTCCAAGCCCTCCCATTCTGTGCCTGTGTGCTGTGGAGATGTCACCAAACAGCACCAGGAGCACCACCAGCAAGGCAGAGCTCAAAACCCTTCTGCAGCACATGGGAGATGCAGAAGGCAGAGGTGTTAGCCAAAGGCACCTGTGTTGGCCAGCAAAAGGAAAACAGAGGATCAAACATTTTCTTTTTATAGACTTCTTTTATTTTTTTGTATCTAGAAGCTTATTATTATTATTATTATTATTGTTATTATTATTATTATTATTATTGTAGTTGTTTTGTTGTTATTGTTGTTATTGTTTTATTATTGTTATTGCTGTTTTTATTGTTATTGGTGTTGGTTTTGTGTATCCAGAGGCTTATTATTATTATTATTATTATTATTATTATTATTATTATTATTATTATTATTATTATTATTATTATTGTAGTTGTTTTGTTGTTATTGTTGTTATTGTTTTTATTGTTTTTATTATTGTTATTGCTGTTGTTATTGTTATTGGTGTTGGTTTTGTGTATCCAGAGGCTTATTATTATTATTATTATTATTATTATTATTATTATTATTATTGTTGTTGTTTTGTTGTTATTGTTATTATTATTATTGCTGTTGTCATTATTGTTATTACTGTTGTTATTCTTATTGGTGGTGTTATTATTGTTATTATTGTTGGTATTATTGTTAATATTGTTGTTGTTATTACTATTATGGTTGGTATTGTTATTATTTTGTTGGTGTTTTTGTTATCATTGTTGTTATTATTGTTTTGTTATTATTGTTGGTCTTATTGTTATTATTGTAAATATTGTTATTATTTTTGTTATTATTGTTAATATTGTTATAGTTATTCTTTTTGTTAATATTGTTGTTATTATTGTTAATATTGTTATTATTATTATTGTTATTATTGTTAATAATGTGGTGTTGCTGTTTTGTTGTTGTTACTGTTATTATTATTTTCATTATTGTTATTATTTTTATTATTACTACTACCATTCTGATTTCTCTGGATCTGCTACATCAATTAAGAGGCTGCTGGCAGCTCCCCAGCCTTGCAAGCCTCAGGAAGGGTTCCTTGGTTCTCACACACATCTAGGAGGGGGAGGTCAGAGCTTTCCTTCTCTCTGTGGCCAGGGACACCTCATCTCTGAGCACCACTGGGATTTCCTGGCCAGCCTGGGGACTGTGCCATTGCCTCCTGGCCTCCCCTCTAGGAAGCAGATGAGTGTGTGATAATCTCAGGCTTTAGTGAAAGAGGGTCCAGGTGGGGCTGCTGCAGGGGCAGAGCTCAGTGGTAGCAGCAAATATTGAAAGGAGAGCTCTGAAGGATGAAGTGGAGCAGGGATCCATGTGAGCAGCAGTTGAACATCACCTGCGGCTGGGTCGAGGCAATCCCAAGCACAAATCCAGGCTGGGCAGGGACTGGCTGGAGAGCAGCCCTGAGGAGAGGGACTTGGGGGTGCTGGGGGAGGAGAAGCTCAGCAGGAGCCAGCAGTGAGCACTTGCAGCCCAGAGAGCCAAGCAGAGCCTGGGCTGCAGCAGGAGAAGTGTGGCCAGCAGGGCCAGGGAGGGGATTCTCCCCCTCTGCTCCACTCTGCTGAGACCACTCCTGGAGCTCTGTGTCCACTTCTGGAGCCTCTGCTACAAGAGGGACATGGACATGCTGGAAGGTGTCCAAAGAAGGGCCATGAGGATGAGCAGAGGGCTGGAGCTGCTCTGCTATGAGGACAGACTGAGAGAGTTGGGGTTGTGCAGTCTGGAGAAGACAAGGCTCTGAGGAGACCTTCTTGTGGCCTTCCAGGATCTGCAGGGGGCTCCAAGAAAGCTGGGGAGGGACTCTTTAGGCTATCAGGGAGTGACAGGACTGGGAGGAATGGAACAAAGCTGGAAGTGGGGAGATTCAACCTGGACATGAGGAGGAAGTTCTTCCCCATGAGAGTGGTGAAAGCCTGGAATGGGTTGTCCAGGGAGGTGGTTGAGGTCCCATCCCTGGAGGTGTTTAAGGGCAGTCTGGATGAGGCTCTGGCCAGCCTGCTGTAGTGTGAGGTGTCCCTGCCCATGGCAGGGGGGTTGGAATTGGATGATCCTTGTGGTCCCTTCCAACCCTGACTGATTCTATGATTCTAAAAAAAAAAAAAAAAAAATATCAAATCCAAACCCAATTATTTGCTTTGGAGGAAATGTGGAAAACTTGAGCCCTTTGCAGACTCCAAACCCCCACTGGGCAAACAAGGAGAAAAAAAAAAAAAAGGAGAAGCTGAAGCAGATGGTTGTTTTTGCCAGATTTTTTTTTTTTTTTTTTTATGCTTGCATAATCAACTGTTTGCTTCCAACAGTTCCAAACCTGGGTTGCTGTCCTTTGTTCCTGTGGCTTCCTCAGCTTCCTGAGGAGCCCAGGTTGGGCACTCAGGAGTGGAAGCCCTCCCAAGCAAAGCCTCTCACTTCATTAGCTAATTTTAACAGCAACAAAGATCTCGACTTTTCAACTTGGTCCCACTAGATTTCAGCAAGAGGAGAGTGCCTCAGAATTGCTTCAGAGTTTTTGGCATTCAAAGTTGATTTTTTTTCCCTTTTTTTTAATTTTCCTTTTTCCTGCCTCAAAAAGGTGAGAGGAGAATAATTTTCGTAACTTCTCTCCTGGTGTGAATTTAGTGAGGGGTTAAATACTTGGATGCTCTGCAGAGGGCTTTAAGGAGAGCCCAGCACTGTATTTCTTGAGGGTATTATTCACCTTCCCTGTGGGGACAGGCTGGGAGAGTTGGGGCTGTTCAGCTTGGCAAAGAGAAGGCTCCAGGGAGACCTTAGAGCAGTCTTCCAGTACCTGAAGGGGCTCCAGGAGAGCTGGGGAGGGACTTTGGACAAGGGCTGGGAGTGACAGGATGAGGGACAATGGCTTTGAGCTGGGAGAGGGGAGATAGAGAGTGGAGATGAGGAAGAAATTCTTTGGAGTGAGGCTGGGGAGAGACTGGCACAGGTTGCCCAGGGAGGCTGTGGCTGTCCCCTCCCTGGAGGTGTTCAGGGCCAGGCTGGATGAGGCCTTGAGCAAGTTGGGCTGGTGGGAGGTGTCCCTGCCCACGGCAGGGGGTTGGAACTGGATGAACTTGAAGGTCCTTTCCAATCCCAACTCTTCCATGATTCTCTGACTGTGTGCCCTGCTGAGAAGCAGGGGATGCTGCCTGGCTGTGGACATCAGCAGAGCCCCAGCACTGCTGTGTCACAGCCCTGCAGCCACATTACACATCCTGAACACATGCAGAAACCCTGCAGCAGGGCAGAGCCATGCTGCCCCCCTCCAAGCTGCCTCCAGAATTTGTGGCCTCTTTCCAAACCAGGTCATTCTTCATCCTGAAAGATGTCTGTGTGAGCTGAGCTGTTCCCATTCCTCCCTGGGGAAAGCAAACCCAGCAGGGCTGGAAAACCTGAGATTGAATCTCTTCTGTGTCTGATTTGAAGCTTGGGCAATTTTTACCTCTTTCTCTCTGCAGAAGGCAGCCAAGTTTGTTGTCAGCCTTGCTCCATCCCCTTAAAGCCAACCCAAGCTCCACAGCCAGTCTCTGTGCTGGGGGTTGGGAAAACTCCAGCTCGATTTAGATTGAATCATTTGTACAACAAGGAAACAAAACCCAAGGAGCTTGTCCCTCTCTCTGGAATTTCCTTCCAGCTGTGCATCAAATGAGGCTCTGGGCAGCCAGCTCCCAGGAGGGAATTGTCACCAGCAGCAGGGCCACTATGTGGCTGGAGGTGGTGGTCAGGGCCTCTGTGCTGCTGCAGTCATCTGTAATTTAGTCCCAGCAGGTCCAGCTGGATCCATCAGCTGCAGGGCTCTGCTCCCAGGCTTGTGTTCACCTTCCTAGTCCCAGCAGCAGTCTGCAGCTAGGATTTGCCAAGCTGAGCTTGCATTAGGAGAGGACAAGGTCACAACATGGACACTGTGAGGCTGTGGCTTTGTGGGGTGTCAGGGGCACCATCACCACCAGAGCCAGGGATGGATTTGCAGAGGGTCTCTTACTGCCATTCCCTCCCTGGGGGTGCTGAAAAGGATTTCTTCCCTCCCCTGCTGATGTCTCAGGATGTGTTCAGGAGCTCAGAACCCTTGTCCTTCACTGCCCAGACTGTCTCCCTGGGCTCCCATGCTGCAGAGATGTTAGAGATGACCAGAGAGCAAGAGCCTCTTGTCCTTAAGTGATAGGTCACAAAGAAGCTATTTTCACCCTCCCTAAAGCAGAGAGGAGGCAGGAGCCTGGGCAAGAAGCAGCCTTTTACAGAGCAGGCCTGCAAGCTCTCTTGCTGACTGGCACCAGTGCATATCCCAGGCTGACACCAGAGCATGCCTACCCTGCTGCTCCATGGCTCTGCTTTCCCCCAGCTCCACCCCTGGGAGCACCACTGGCCGCTGCTGTCTCCCCATCCTGCCAGCCTGTGGAGTGGAGGCAGAGGTTTAGTTTGGGCTGGGGCCTCAAGCCAGAGGATGGAGATCATTCAATCACAGAATCGTTTCTATTGGAAGAGACCTCTAAGATCATCAGGTTCCACTGCTCATCCAACCCCACCATGGCCATTAAACCCTGGCCCCAGGTGCCATGGCCACAGAGTTCTTGAACAGCTCCAGGGATGGGGACTCCACCACCTCCCTGGGCAGCCTGTGCCAATCCCTGACCACTCTTGCAGTGAGGAAATTTTTCCTTATCTCCAACCTAACCTTCCCCTGGCACAATTTCAGGCTATTTCCTCTCCTTCTATCACCTGAGACTAGGGAGAAGAGCCCAACCCAGCCTGGTTCCATCCTCACCTCAAGGAGCTGTAGAGAGGAATGAGGTCTCCCCTCAAGCCTCCTCTTCTCCAGACTAACCAGCCCCAGGTCCCTCAGCTGCTCCTCCCCAGCCCTGTTCTGCAGACCCTTCCCCAGCTGTGTTACCTTTTTCTGGACAAGTCTTCACATGCTGGCCAAGGTGGTGGCTTTCCTTGGGTGTCTGTAGGTAAATGGTTGCAGGTGTCTCCAGATGTCAGCTCCAAGATTCCCATTCTAAATCATTTCTCATCCCCTGATGCATGTCTGTGAACTCTGTAAGATAGAAAACACACACACACACCCAAAAAAGGCTCATTTTTATGAATTCAAATTCTGATGGGGGGAAAAAACCTCTTTTCTGAAGGCACTTCTGGGGCCATTTAGCTTCCCAGTGGCCAAGGCTGCCACAGAAATCTGCTTGTGACATGAGGTTGTAAACTTACACCTGCTAAGAGAGTGGCACAAAACAAGAGCAACACTTCTGTAAGGAAGTCCCAAATTCACAGAATCACAGAAAACATTCAGGTTGGAAAGGACCCTCAGGATCAACCCAGAATCCTACTCTACAAGGCTCACTCCTAAACCATATCTCCAAGCACCACATCCAAACCACCTTTAACACATCCCAGGGTTTGTGATTCCATCACCTCCCTGGGCAGCACATTCCAAGCTCTGATAACTCTTGCTGTGAAATTTGGTTTCCTTATGTTCAGTCTAAACCTACCCAGTGGCAGCTTGAGGCCATTCCCTCTTGTAATGGTTTAAACATTTTGGGCCCAAGGAAAGCAAAAGGGGAGGAGAAGGAACCACAGCTGCTTGGTGCTCTTCTTTCTGGCCATGTGTGCTCAGGGAAGGGTCTAGAGAGAGGCAGCTCCCAGTGCAGATTAGGGGTGAGCTGCTGGAAATATCTCCATGGAGTGCTGGGGGACAGCAGCAATGTGCCCCTGTGGCCAAGAAGGTCAAAGGTGTCCTGAGGGCATGAAGAAAAGTGTGGCCAGCAGGTTAAGAGAGGTTCTCCTGCCCTTCTACTGTGCCCTGCTGAGGCCACATCTGGAGTAGTGGGTCCAGTTCTGGGCTCCCCAGTTCAAGAGAGACAGGGAACTGCTGGAGAGAGTCCAAGAAAGGTTACAGGGATGATGAAGGACCTGGAACATCTCTGAGATGTTGGCTGAGAGCCTGGAGAAGAGCAGCCCCAGAGGGGATCTATGCAATGCTTGCAGATATCTGAAGGGTGGGGGGCAAGAAGAAGGGGCCAGGCTCTTGTCAGTGGTGTCCTGTGATAGCACAAGGAGCAACAGCACAAACTGGAACCCAGGAAGTTCCACCTCACTGTGAGCAGAAAATTCCTTGCTGTGAGGCTGCTGGAGGCCTGGAGCAGGCTGCCCAGAGAGGTTGTGGAGTCTCCTCTGGGGAGCTTCCAACCCACCCTGGCCATTGTGGTCCTGGGCAAGCTGCTGTGGGTGCCCTGCTTTAGCAGGGGGGGTTGGGCTGGATGAGCTCCAGAGCTCCCTTCCAACCCCTCACCATGCTGGGATGCTGTGAACTTCATCAAAGGATACAAGGAAGAGGCAAGCTCCTGGAGGATGTCTGTAATTGTAGCTCTTGCAATTATTAGAAGAACCACCAACACTTCATTAAAAACCATCAAAGTGGAAGGAATCAGCAATTATCCCAGGCCTGCCTTCCTTTTCCTTTTCTTTGGGCTCCTTTGTCTCTGTGGTTAGGGTTAAAGTAACTCAGCCCTTGGAAAAGATAAATGCAAGAGGAGGGTGGCAGGAATTCTTCCAAGCACTGTTGGAGTGGTGTAAATCTGCTGGGGGCTGGTGCTTTGTGTGTGCTGGCTGAGGATCTGGCCCCCAGTTTAGACTCTTTCTGATTTTTGCTTTAATTGCTGGTTCTGGATATAATTGTGCAGAGGTGGGGAGAAAGAAAGCAACAACAGCCCAGCCTGTTAGTATTCCCCAGCAGCAAGGAGTGATTCACTAGCCCCATCTATAGCATCCCTGCCTGTTAGGACTGCCTGAAAAATCCTCTCTTCAGACTCTGCTTGGAGTCAGCCTTTGAATTCAGATCATTTGGGCTGAAAATTTGCTGCAATGGAGCCTCCACCACAGGCTGAGTTTCTTTTTATGGGGCAAAAAGGAGGGAGGAGACTTCAGCCAAACAGTTTAGGGAATCATAGAATCAGAGAATCATAGAATTGTTAGGGTTGGAAGGGACCTCAAGGATCATCCAGTTCCAACCCCCTGCCATGGGCAGGGACACCTCACACTACAGCAGGTTGCTCACAGCCACATCCAGCTTGGCTGCAAAAACCTCCAGGGATGAGGCTTCCACCACCTCCCTGGGCAACCTCTGCCAGGCTCTCACCACCCTCATGGGGAAGAATTTCTTCCTAACATCCAATCTGAATCTCCCCATTTCTAGTTTTGTTCCATTCCCCCCAGTCCTATCACTCCCTGACACCCTCAAAAGTCCCTCCCCAGCTTTCTTGGAGCCCCCTTCACATACTGGAAGGCCACAAGAAGGTCTCCAGGAAGCCTTCTCCTCTCAAGACTGCACAACCCCAACTCTCTCAGGCTGTCCTCATAGCAGAGCAGCTCCAGCCCTGGAGCCCGGAACTGGACACAGAGCTCCAGGAGTGGTCTCAGCAGAGTGGAGCAGAGGGGGAGAATCCCCTCCCTGGCCCTGCTGGCCACACTTCTCCTGCTGCAGCCCAGGCTCTGCTTGGCTCTCTGGGCTGCAAGTGCTCACTGCTGGCTCCTGCTGAGCTTCTCCTCTCCCAGCACCCCCAAGGCCTTTTCTTCAGGGCTGCTTTCCAGCCAGTCCCTGCCCAGCCTGGATTTGTTCTTGGGATTGCCCTGACCCAGCTGCAGGACCTTGCCCTTGGTCTTGTTGAACCTCCTGAGGTTGGCTTGTGCCCAGCTCTGCAGCCTGTGCAGGTCCCTCTGGATGGATCCCTTCCCTCCAGCCTGTCAGCAGCACCACACTGCTTGGTGTCATCAGCAAACCTGCTGAGGGGTCCTCAGTGCCTCCATGTCACCAACAAAGATGTGAAACAGTTTCTAAGAACAAACTCAAAGCGAAAAAACTCCAAAGCCTAACATCTTGTTTTCTCCTGCCTGCTAATTCTTGCCAACTTCTTGTTGTGACCTCTCCATACCTCCCAGCAGGGATAATAATTTCTGGGTGATAATTTCTGGGTGAAGTTGATTGCCATTTGCTGCCACCTAGAAAATGCAGGTTCTACCTGTCTGGGGATAAAAAAAGCTGCAAGGTCTTGGTCCAGCAGAGGAGCTTGGTGCAGTTTGGTTTCATGGACTGAACTGGCTGGATGCTGCTGGCAGAGTTTCTCTCTATGCCACATCCTGGCCATGTGTCCCTGCCACCTCCCTGGGCTCCCCAGTGTGGATTAAGCAAGGACAGTCTGACATGTCCACCATGTCCCACTCCAGCTCAGTGTGCTGCCACTCATCACAGAGATGCTTTTCCTTCTGTTTATCCTGGGGTGCATGAAGAAGGTCAGGAGAGGTTCTCCTTCCCTCTCTACTCTGACTTAGTGAGGCCACATTTGGAGTACTGGGTCCAGTTCTGGGCTCCCCAGCTCAAGAGAGACAGAGAACTATTGGAGAGAGTCCAGCAGAGGCTAGGAAGATGCTGAGGGGTTTGGAGCATCTCTGTGAGGAGGAAAGGCTGAGAGCCCTGGGGGTGTTGAGACTGGAGAAGAGCAGCCCCAGAGGGGATCTGAGCAATGCTCAGCAAGAGCTAAAGGGTAGGGGGCAAGAGGCTGGGGCCAGACTCTTGTCAGTGATGCCCAGGGACAGGACAAGGGGCAGAGGGCACAGACTGGAACCCAGCAGATTCCATCTGAAGAGGAGAAGAAAGCTGTTTGGTGTAAGGGTGCTGGAGGCCTGGAGCAGGCTGCCCAGAGAGGTTGTGGAGTCTCCTTGTGTGGAGAACTTCCAACCCCCCCTGGCCATTGTGCTCCTGGGCAAGCTGCTGTGGGTGCCCTGCTTGAGCAGGGTACTTGGGGAGGATGATCTCCAGAGGTCCCTTCCAACCCCTACCATGCTGGGATGCTGTGAAGTAGGTTGCCATCAGTCCACACATCAAAACTCAGCTGCACATTATCAGAACACAGCCCCACAGCTCCAACTCTCCTGGTCACAGATGGTCCATGTGTGACCAAGACTCTCTCTATTTGCATCTCTCTGCTCCACTGACACCTGCTGAACCTTCAGATGACAGCAAAGCTGTGGCTTCCCTCTGTCCTCAAGGATTCACCAGTTTGAGGCCTTGCAAGTGAAAATTTCTTGAGTCAGATCCAGGAGAGACGAGAACCAGAAGTCAGGGCAGGCTGGAGAATGAAAACTTGGAACAGAGCTAAGGACATGGAAGAAGCCAAAGAGATTTGAAACTGGGCAATGAGTAGAGGATGGCCAGGAAGAGGTGGGGTGGAATAGGTAACTCCACCTGGATATTCACAGGATGCATGGGAACAACTCTGCCAAGGGATGGGATCAGCTGTGCAAAGGGATGGGAACAGCTCTGCTAAGGGATGGGATCAGTTCTGCTAAGGGATGGGATCAGCTGTGCAAAGGGATGGGATCAGCTCTGCTAAGGGATGGGATCAGCTGTGCAAAGGGATGGAATCAGCTGTGCAAAGAGATGGGATCAGCTCTGCTAAGGGATGGGATCAGCTGTGCAAAGGGATGGGAACAGCTCTGCTAAGGGATGGAATCAGCTGTGCAAAGGGATGGGAACAGAGGAGGCTGGGAGGAGCTCCAGGAGTGGAAACCATGGTGCAGGGTGGAAGTGTCTGCAGAACTCCAACCTCCCTGGGGGCTGTGAATGGTGCTGTGTGCTCCTAGGGCTGCTCCAGCATGAGGGGGAGAACACAGGGCAGGTATCACATGGCAGAGGTGGGCTTCATGGGAAAATTTAGGGGGAGACTGAGTGAACCAAGCCAGGAGCAGGAAAGATCCAAGCCCTATCCTTTCTCTGAGGGCATTGGAGGTTGTCCCCATGCAACATTTCCACTCTCCTTAGGGGAAGCACTACTCCAGCATCAGGCTGGGAGAGAGGCTGGAGGACACTTCTGTGCTTGCTGTGGGCTGTGCATGGTGTCATGGTGCCTTTAACCTTGTTATCAGCCACAGTGTGTTGGTAAATCATTTTATTAACTCTTGGAACAGAGTAGGGGGAAACAAACCAAAAACCAACTCTTAAAGGTCATAAAAATAGCTGTGGGGGAAAAAAAAATTCTCATAAAATATGAAGCAATATCTGAAGCCTCCAGAGTCAGATATTAATGTTTCCCAACAACAAATCTGCTCTAAAAGGATTTTTTTTTTCCCACCAAATGTTGCAATTCATATCTTGGCATGAAAAAAAGTGTTCCAGCAACAACGTCCTTGTGAGCTCTGGCCAAGGTTGTCCTTGTCTTACAAATGGGAAACTGAGGCTCAGAGATGGGGAGTTTCATAGAATCATAGAATGGGCTGGGCTGGAAGGGACCTCCAAAGCTCATCCAATCCAACCTCCCCACAGTCAGCAGGGACATCCCCAACTCGATCAGGTTGCCCAGGACCCTGTTGAGCCTCACCTTGAGCCCCATGCATGGGGCCTCAGCTACTTCCCTGGGCAACCTGTTTCAGTGGTCCACCATCCTCACAGTGAAGAACTTCTTCCTAACATCCAATCTAAATCTGCCCTTCTCTAGCTTGAAGCCATTGTCCCTGGTCCTGTCCTTGCAGACCTTTGGGAACAGTCTCTCTCCATCCTTCTTGCAGCCCTCTTCAGGTCCTGGCAGGCTGCTCTAAGGTCTCCCCAGAGCCTTCTCTTCTCCATGCTGAACACCTCCAGCTCCCTCAGCTTGTCCCCATGGCAGAGCTGCTCCAACCCCCTGATCATTTCCATGTCCCTCCTCTGGACCCTCTCCATCAGCTCCATGTCTTTCCTGTATTGAGGGCTGCAGACCTGCACACAGCACTCCAGGGGAGGTCTCCCCAGAGCAGAGCCAAGTGGCAGAATCTGCTCTCAGGCTCTGCTGGCAGTGCTGCTTTGGATGCAGCCCAGGCTGCCATTGACCTTCTGTGCTGCAAGCTCACACTGCCTGCTCCTGGCCAGCTTCTCATCCAGCAGCACCCCCAAATCCTTTTCCACAGGGCTGCTCTCTAACACCTCCCCCCCCACCCCAGCCTGTATTGATCATGAGGATTGTTCCAGCCCAGGTGCAGTTTCCCACAGTCCAGTTAGTGATGGGGCTCAGAAACCCTTCCTGTTAGCCCAGTGTGCCTGTCCATGGAGATGAGCCTTGCTCTCATCTTCCAGCAGATGCTAAATGTCCTCTTTGGGGTTGGATTGGTACCTCACCCAATTCATTAGATGCTCTTATTTCACTCAAGGAGTTAGGGGAATTCTCCCTGATCCTGGAGAAAATTGCTTTGCCTTTTGCTAGGAATAATGAGGGATGCAATTTCTCTCTCCTTAAATCTGAGTGCAGGAGGAGAGATTTGCCTGGTTAAATATTTACTGTTCAAAACTCAGGCAGCAAGAAGCAAAGCCCTGGAAAGAGAGCCTGGGAAATACATGGAGCCATAGAGCCATAGGTAGTGATAGGACTACCATGAGAGGTGATAGGACTGGGGGGAAAGGAGCAAAACTAGAAGTGGGGAGATTCAGATTGGATGTTAGGAAGAAATTCTTCCCCAGGAGGGTGGTGAGAGACTGGAAGAGGTTGCTCAGGGAGGTGGTGGAAGCCTCATCCCTGGAGGTTTTTGCAGCCAGGCTGGATGTGGCTGTGAGCAACCTGCTGTGGTGTGAGGTGTCCCTGCCCATGGCAGGGGGTTGGAACTGGATGAGCCTTGAGGTCCCTTCCAATGACAATTCTGTGATTCTAACCATGGAATGGTAGAGGTTGGAAGTGATCTCTGGAGATCATTTAGTCCAACCCTCCTGCCAGAGCAGCATCACCCAGGGCAGGTCACACAGGAACACATCCAGGAGGGTTTGGAATCTCTCCAGAGGAGACTCCACAACCTCTCTGGGCAGCCTGCTCCAGTGCTCCAGCACCATCACACCAAAGAAGGTTCTCCTCCTGATCAGATGGAACCTCCTGGGTTCCAGTTTGTGCTCTTGCTCCTTGTCCTATCCCAGGACATCACTGGCATGAGCCTGGCCCCTTCTTGCCCCCCACCCTTCAGCTATTTGTAAGCATTGCTCAGGTCCCCTCTCAGGCTGCCCTTCTCAGGCTCACCAGCCCCAGGGCTCTCAGCCTTTTCTCCTCAAGCAGACATTTCAGTCCCTCCATCATCCCCCCAGCCCCTGCTTCCCAGTGTAACAACTTCCTCTGGGCTTTGTCTCCCCAGATGACTTCTTGCAGTTCCACCTGAGGCAGCGATTCCCCAGGGAGAAGTTAAACTTTTACTGCCACTGCCTTTGGGCTTACAGGAACCTGGAGCTGCAGTGCCTTGGCATGGGGAGCAGTGCTGAAGCTGGAGTGGCAAACATCCCCATACAAGGCTAGGATTTATCTTCTGTGGCTGCCTATAAATCAGTGACAATAGGATGTCCATTCTGCTCATGCCTGCCTGCCCTTCATGGTGAGTAGCCATCCAGAAGTTGACTAATATGTGAAACTATTTCTGTCCATCTGGTCCAACAGACCAGGCAGACATGTCAGAGAGGAGCAACCCTTCCAAGAGCTGCCTTTGTTCATCATAAATCTCCCCTTAAAACCAAACAGATGTGGAGGGTGGATGCTCCACGCAGACCTTCGGCCGCGCTCTGCCTCGTGAAGCCCAGGACCAAGACGTCGAACTCAGCCCTGCAGAGGATTCTCAGCATTCTTGGATGGCTTCAGATCGAAGCCTACTGAGAAAACATCTCTGTACTTTCAGGCTGCTTGACCCATCAGGTCATGAAAATAAACATCTGAAGGAAAAGCAGAGTTCTGTTGCATTCCTGTTCACAAAATCCAAAGGGTTGTTTCTTGCTCTCGCTCGTGAAGTCGCAAAAGCCCAGGGCATGGGCCTGGCATGGGCCTTCCCATGGGCCTGGCATGGTTCTTCCCATGGCCCTTCCCATGGTCCTTCATATGGTCCTGGCATGGTCCTTCCCATGGTCCTGCCATGATCCTTCCCATGGTGCTGGCATGGTCCTTCCTATGGCCCTGGCATGGTCCTTCCCATGGTCCTGCCATGATCCTTCCCATGGCCCTGGCATGGTCCTTCCCATGGTCCTGCCATGATCCTTCCCATGGTGCTGGCATGGTCCTTCCTATGGCCCTGGCATGGTCCTTCCCATGGTCCTGCCATGATCCTTCCCATGGTGCTGGCATGGTCCTTCCCATGGCCCTGGCATGGTCCTTCCCATGGTCCTGGCATGATCCTTCCCATGCTCCTGGTATGCTCCATCCCATGGGCCTGGCATGGTCCTTCCTATGGTCCTGCTATGGTTCTTCCTATGGCAGAATCAAGGATCAGCTGACAGGACCACTTGTGACTTTTTAGTCAGTTCCTGCTCCTTCAACAAAGTCAATCCAGGGGAGAGAGATACCAGCAGGGTTACACCTGGGAGGTTATTTGGAGTAAGGAGAAGTTACAGAGGTAAAACTTTGATTTCTGCTGATGCAGGATGTGACATGTTCCCACCTCACAGAGATGTGAATCCACAAACACAACCATTCCAGTGGGGCTGACTTGGATTTAGAGACAGATCCTGGGTCTGGAGAGCAGAGGAGCTCCGCATGGCCATCCCAAGGGCACACTGCTGTTGGATGGGTGTGGGGAGCAGAGGAGCTCTGCATGGCCATCCCAAGGACACACTGCTGCTGGCAGGGTCTGGAGAGCAGAGGAGCTCTGCATGGCCATCCCAAGGACACACTGCTGCTGGCAGGGTCTGGGGAGCAGAGGAGCTCTGCATGGCCATCCCAAGGACACAATGCTGCTGGATGGGTGTGGGGAGCAGAGGAGCTCTGCATGGCCATCCCAAGGACACACTGCTGTTGGATGGGTGTGGGGAGCAGAGGAGCTCTGCATGGCCATCCCAAGGACACACTGCTGCTGGATGGGTGTGGGGAGCAGAGGAGCTCTGCATGGCCATCCCAAGGACACACTGCTGTTGGATGGGTGTGGGGAGCAGAGGAGCTCTGCATGGCCATCCCAAGGACACACTGCTGTTGGATGGGTGTGGGGAGCAGAGGAGCTCTGCATGGCCATCCCAAGGACACACTGCTGCTGGATGGGTGTGGGGAGCAGAGGAGCTCTGCATGGCCATCCCAAGGACACACTGCTGCTGGATGGGTGTGGGGAGCAGAGGAGCTCTGCATGGCCATCCCAAGGACACACTGCTGCTGGATGGGTGTGGGGAGCAGAGGAGCTCTGCATGGCCATCCCAAGGACACACTGCTGCTGGCAGGGTCTGGGGAGCAGAGGAGCTCTGCATGGCCATCCCAAGGGCACACTGCTGTTGGATGGGTGTGGGGAGCAGAGGAGCTCTGCATGGCCATCCCAAGGGCACACTGCTGTTGGATGGGTGTGGGGAGCAGAGGAGCTCTGCATGGCCATCCCAAGGACACACTGCTGCTGGATGGGTGTGGGGAGCAGAGGAGCTCTGCATGGCCATCCCAAGGACACACTGCTGCTGGATGGGTGTGGGGAGCAGAGGAGCTCTGCATGGCCATCCCAAGGACACACTGCTGCTGGATGGGTGTGGGGAGCAGAGGAGCTCTGCATGGCCATCCCAAGGACACACTGCTGTTGGATGGGTGTGGGGAGCAGAGGAGCTCTGCATGGCCATCCCAAGGACACACTGCTGCTGGATGGGTGTGGGGAGCAGAGGAGCTCTGCATGGCCATCCCAAGGGCACACTGCTGTTGGATGGGTCTGGGGAGCAGAGGAGCTTTGCATGGCCATCCCAAGGACACACTGCTGCTGGATGGGTGTGGGGAGCAGAGGAGCTCTGCATGGCCATCCCAAGGACACACTGCTGCTGGATGGGTGTGGGGAGCAGAGGAGCTTTGCATGGCCATCCCAAGGACACACTGCTGTTGGATTGGTCTGGGGAGCAGAGGAGCTTTGCATGGCCATCCCAAGGACACACTGCTGTTGGATTGGTCTGGGGAGCAGAGGAGCTCTGCATGGCCATCCCAAGGACACACTGCTGTTGGATGGGTCTGGGGAGCAGAGGAGCTCTGCATGGCCATCCCAAGGACACACTGCTGCTGGATGGGTGTGGGGAGCAGAGGAGCTCTGCATGGCCATCCCAAGGACACACTGCTGTTGGATTGGTCTGGGGAGCAGAGGAGCTCTGCATGGCCATCCCAAGGACACACTGCTGCTGGATGGGTGTGGGGAGCAGAGGAGCTCTGCATGGCCATCCCAAGGACACACTGCTGCTGGATGGGTGTGGGGAGCAGAGGAGCTTTGCATGGCCATCCCAAGGACACACTGCTGTTGGATGGGTCTGGAGAGCAGAGGAGCTTTGCATGGCCATCCCAAGGACACACTGCTGTTGGATGGGTCTGGAGAGCAGAGGAGCTTTGCATGGCCATCCCAAGGACACACTGCTGTTGGATGGGTCTGGAGAGCAGAGGAGCTTTGCATGGCCATCCCAAGGACACACTGCTGTTGGATGGGTCTGGAGAGCAGAGGAGCTCTGCATGGCCATCCCAAGGACACACTGCTGCTGGATGGGTCTGGGGAGCAGAGGAGCTCTGCATGGCCATCCCAAGGACACACTGCTGCTGGCAGGGTCTGGGGAGCAGAGGAGCTCTGCATGGCCATCCCAAGGACACACTGCTGGCCACTCAAGGGGTCTCTCATGGTTAAACACAAAGGGCAAAGGGATCTTCTCTGAAGACCTTTCCCAAATTCCCCTTATCTTGATCTCTGGCAGTTAATTGTCAGTAAACTTTGAAACATCAGGGAATAATGCTGCACACAGCATGGAGCCAGCATTTGGCATGGCTTTCATTGTCAGCAGAAAGCAGGGACAGACACTGCTGCCTGTGGAGGGGCTGGCCAAGATGATGAGCAGGGTTGCTCCCTCGGGTGATACAGGCAGGGAAAGGCAGCTTTACATCCAGATGCACAACATGGGATGCTCCTGTCCAAGGAGGCTCTCTCTGGACACAGCACTGCACAGCTGGTGTCTGGATCTTCATCCACTGCAGTGCTCAACCTTGGAGGCTGTGCATGATACCACCCTGGAGGTGTGAACCCCAGGGCCAGAGAGGACCATTAGCTCATCTCAGCTGGCCTCAGGCAGAAACCAGAGGATATAAAATTACATCCTGTTACCTCTGCTTGACTGCAGCATCTTGACCAGAAAAAACATCCAGGCTCGACCTGGGGACTGTGGGGAGCAAGGACTTGGCTCCACATGGCCACTGGCTCCAGTGCTGAGCAGTCTCAGCCTCCGAAGCAGAAGCCAATGTCTGGCCCTGAGTCCACCTTCTGGCTAGGAGGGTTGGGGAGATGTCACAGAATGGTGACAGACTGAGAGAGTTGGGGTTGTGCAGTCTGGAGAAGAAAAGGCTCCAAGCAGACTTTCTTGTGGCTTTCCAGGATCCGAAGGGAGCTACAAGAAAGCTGGGGAGGGACTTTTTAAGGTGTCAGGGAGTGATAGGACTGGGGGGGATGGAGCAAAACTAGAAGTGGGGAGATTCAGATTGGATGTTAGGAAGAAGTTTTACACCAGGAGGGTGGTGAGACACTGGCAGAGGTTGCCCAGGGAGGTGGTGGAAGCCTCATCCCTGGAGGGTTTTGCAGCCAGGCTGGATGTGGCTGTGAGCAACCTGCTGTGGTGTGAGGTGTCCCTGCCCATGGCAGGGGGTTTGGGGCTGGATGGTCCTTGAGGTCCCTTCCAACCCTGACAATTCTATGATTCTATGACTTCTCCCTCATCAGTCCCAGTCACACCAAGGCATCAATACCACCCCATGGCTTTCTTAACAGCATCTGGAGGCCTCAGCAAGGCTGGGAGCTTTGTCCTGACTGGCACCATGTGCACAGAGTGCTCCATCCTGATGGACTTACAGGCTCTGTGGATGAAAAGCTTGAAGGGTGGGAGGAAGAGAAGAGAAAAACTCTTCCCTGAGGATGACTCTCTGGAGCAGAGCACAGGCTGAGGTCATCTGATCAGCTGAAGCAGGCAAATGGAACTGGAAAATGGGAACTGGCCAGACGATGCTCAGAAACACAGCAGTGTGGGAGTCACTGGTTGCCTGCTTTTGGCGTGGAGCACTCGAGACAGGAGAAGCAGAAACTGTTTACAAACCTTCCATCTCCCAGGGCTGCCTCTCAAAGCATCCATCCAGCCTGAGAGTGCCTTTGGTCACTGCTCCAACAGGGCCAGAGTTCAGATACAAAGTGCCACACGTTTCACACACCTGAAAGCAAAAGCCCTCTCCTTGCTCTGCTTCCCCTGGCAGCAAGTGGAGAACCCTCACAAACCTGAAACTCTTTTTTTTATTTTTCCATGAGTGAATGCAGGATGTTCTCCTGGGGCTGCCTTTGGTGTTTGGCAGGTGTGATGGATAGAAAAAGGGAAAGGAAACCACTTCTCTCTTGACAGCCTTGGGCTTAGCTTTTCCAAGATTTCCTTTCCAGTTCTGCGCTCTGCAAACAACACTCAGCCTTTATCCCATCAATCTCCCAACACTCAAGCAAGCTGAGGCTGGACATATAAGCTGGGACACCATGGGCCTCCACCTCTTTAGCTACAGCATAATTTCCAGTTCAGACCAGCATTGTGTGGCTGGGGAGGCTCTGGTCATGCTCAGGATCACACACTGCTCACCTGTGTGCTGTGTGTGTTGGGGCAGGTTTGGTCTGCACCCCAGGAAGGTTTCCTTGTTGAGCTGAGGCTCTGAAGCAGCAGCTGAAAGCTGATCTTGGCTTTGCTGTCTCCCAGCAATGTGTGCATGTGGAAGCTTCCTCACCACCTCCCTTAACCACTGTTGGTGTGGCCCTTTGGCTGGGACTGTGAAGCTGAGGTTCAGTTGGAGGATGGTTGTCTTGAAATTGATCTAACAGCCTGATCTGAGCTGCCTGGGCAAAGTGAAAGAGCAGGAGAGCTTTGTGACCAGGAGTGTTGTGTGACCAGGAGTGCTGTGTGACCAGGAGTGTTGTGTGAACAGGAGTGTTGTGTGACCAGGAGTGTTGTGTGACCAGGAGTGCTGTGTGACCAGGAGTGCTGTGTGAACAGGAGTGTTGTGTGAACAGGAGTGTTGTGTGACCAGGAGTGTTGTGTGAACAGGAGTGTTGTGTGAACAGGAGTGTTGTGTGAACAGGAGTGCTGTGTGACCAGGAGTGTTGTGTGAACAGGAGTGCTGTGTGACCAGGAGTGCTGTGTGAACAGGAGTGTTGTGTGAACAGGAGTGTTGTGTGAACAGGAGTGCTGTGTGAACAGGAGTGCTGTGTGACCAGGAGTGTTGTGTGAACAGGAGTGTTGTGTGACCAGGAGTGTTGTGTGAACAGGAGTGTTGTGTGACCAGGAGTGCTGTGTGAACAGGAGTGTTGTGTGACCAGGAGTGTTGTGTGAACAGGAGTGCTGTGTGAACAGGAGTGTTGTGTGACCAGGAGTGTTGTGTGAACAGGAGTGCTGTGTGAACAGGAGTGTTGTGTGACCAGGAGTGCTGTGTGAACAGGAGTGTTGTGTGACCAGGAGTGTTGTGTGAACAGGAGTGCTGTGTGAACAGGAGTGTTGTGTGACCAGGAGTGCTGTGTGAACAGGAGTGCTGTGTGACCAGGAGTGCTGTGTGAACAGGAGTGTTGTGTGATCAGGAGTGCTGTGTGATCAGGAGTGTTATGTGATCAGGAGTGCTGTGTGACCAGGAGTGTTGTGTGACCAGGAGTGCTGTGTGACCAGGAGTGTTGTGTGACCAGGAGTGTTGTGTGACCAGGAGTGCTGTGTGACCAGGAGTGTTGTGTGAACAGGAGTGCTGTGTGACCAGGAGTGTTGTGTGACCAGGAGTGCTGTGTGACCAGGAGTGTTGTGTGAACAGGAGTGCTGTGTGATCAGGAGTGCTGTGTGACCAGGAGTGTTGTGTGACCAGGAGTGCTGTGTGACCAGGAGTGTTGTGTGACCAGGAGTGCTGTGTGACCAGGAGTGTTGTGTGATCAGGAGTGTTGTGTGACCAGGAGTGCTGTGTGACCAGGAGTGTTGTGTGAACAGGAGTGCTGTGTGAACAGGAGTGCTGTGTGAACAGGAGTGTTGTGTGACCAGGAGTGTCTTCCCTCTGCTCTGCTCTGGTGAGTCCCCACCTGGAGCACTGTGTCCAGTTCTGGAGCCTCTGTTACAGGAAGGTGTGGAGGGGCTGGAAGGTGTCCAGAGAAGGGCCACGAGGATGAGCAGAGGGCTGGAGCTGCTCTGCTCTGGAGACAGCCTGAGAGAGTTGGGGTTGTGCAGTCTGGAGAGGAGAAGGCTCCCAGGAGACCTTCTTGTGGCCTTCCAGTATCTGAAGGGGGCTACAGAAAAGCTGGGGAGGGACTTTTGAGGTGTCAGGGAGTGATAGGACTGGGGGGAATGGAGCAAAACTAGAAATGGGGAGATTCAGACTGGATGTTAGGAAGAAGTTTTGCACCATGAGGGTGGTGAGAGACTGGCAGAGGTTGCCCAGGGAGGTGGTGGAAGCCTCATCCCTGGAGGTTTTTGCAGCCAGGCTGGATGTGGCTGTGAGCAACCTGCTGTGGTGTGAGGTGTCCCTGCCCATGGCAGGGGGTTGGAACTGGCTGATCCTTGAGGTCCCTTCCAGCCCTAACAATTCTATGATCCTGCCATTTCAGAAGAAAAGGGAAATAACCTTGGTGGGGCTGTTGTGCCAGTCCCCTTGGGATGGGCAGGGACCTGGCATTGCAGGGCTGAGTATCTGAGATGTCTTCATGGGCAGATCTGCATCTTGGCTACAAAGTCCACTCCAAATCCTAGGTTCCTGAAGGACCTTCATTCACTCATTCTCTGTTGTGGAAGATTTTTGCTTGAAAGGGCTGAGCAGAAAGTTGTGGACAGACTTTTGAGCAGGGCCTGTGGTGACAGGACAAGGGGTGATGGTTTGAACTAAAGGCCTTGAGCAGCCAAGGCTGGTTGAGAGGTTTCCCTGCACATGGCAGGGAGGTTGGAATAGATGATCTCTAAGGTCCCTTCCAACCTGAGCCATTTGATGATTCTAGGATAAAAGAGAGAGTTTCAGAGTGGAGAAAAAGGAGAAATGTTTAACACTGTCCCAGGTTGCCCAGAGAGGTGAGAGATGTCCCATCCCTGGAACCTGGACCATTCCAGGTGAGGTTGTTTTGGGCTCTGAGCAACCTACTCTTGGTGCTGCTCCTGCTGACCGCAGGCATTTGGACTCAATGAGCTTCAAGGATTCCTTTCCACCCAAACCCATTCCATGATTCTATGCTCCATCTGGAAGCAGTCACCTGGAGGAGCAGGAACATCTCTTGGAGTTTTGTGCTCTGAACACTTCTGCAAGTTAGCAGAGCTGTTCCATATCTGTGAGTCACATCAGGACAGCAGTGAGGGTGATGGATGCAGCTTTCTTTGCAGGTCTAGCAGGGAACTTTCACTTTGCTAACACTGATTCCTCTGCTGCTCACCAGCCCCTAGAGGATGTGATGTGTGGAGCTGGAGGTGTTTGCAGATGAGAGATAACAACTGCTGGAAAATTAAATTAAGGGTCCTTAGAAAGCATCAGTGGAGGTGCTGAAGCACATCAGCTGTGAGAGCAACACCTGGGAAGCTGAGTGTGAGCCTGGGGAATGCAGCAGGCTGATAACATCTTCCTGCTTCACCCAGCAACAGGTCCTGGAGGTAAACTGTCACCCAGCCAGGGAGAAGGAAGCAGCCCTTGGAGACTTCAGAAAGCATGTGGGCAGGTTTCAGGAGGCACACAAGGTCTTGCCAGGCCTTTCATCCCTGTTGCCAAAGCCTGTGCTAACAGCCACCTTCCACGGCCAGGCACACCTTCCTTTAACCCTTTCCACAGAACTGCTGAGGTTGGAAGAGACCTCTGAGATCGTTCAGTCCAACCTCTCACCCAGAGCTCACATCCCACCACTGCTGCTAAGCCACCACCACTAAACCACCTCCCTCAGCACCACATCCATGTGGCTTTTAAACACCTGCAGGGCTGGTGACTCCACCACCTCCTTGGGCAGCCTGGGGCAGTGCCTGAGAACCCTTGCTGGGAAGAAATTTTTCCTAATATCCAACCTGAACATCCCTTGGCACAGCTTGAGGCTGTTTCCTATTGTCCTATTGCTTGTTGCATGTGAGAAGAGCCCAACCCCCACCTGGCTCCAACCTCCTTTCAGGGAGCTGCAGAGAGCAATGAGGTCTCCACTCAGCCTCCTCTTCTCCAGACTAAACTCCCCCAGCTCCCTCAGCTGCTCCTCCCCAGCCCTGTTCTCCAGACCCTTCCCCAGCTTTGTTGCCCTTCTCTGGACCTGCTCCAGCCTCTCAATGTCCTTCTTGGAGTGAGGAGCACAAAACTGAACCCAGGATTTGAGCTGTGGCCTCACCAGTGTAGAGTAGTGGGGCACAATCACTTCCCTACTCCTGCTGACCACCCTACTCCTGATGCAAGCCAGGCTGCTGGTGACCTTTTTGGCCACCTGAGTACAATTCTGGCTCATCTTCAGCCATTCATATTTATAAAGTCACTTCCAACCCAGCCCATTCTCTGATTCTGTGATTCTATGCATTGCTCTTTAGAGGAGCTCCAGTGTCTTCAGAAGCAGCCAGGGGGAGTGGTTAACATTTGGTAGCCTAATTTTTAGGCACCAGGTTGGAGCTAATGAATCTCCCTGCAGGTGCCATGGGTGATGGGAATCCATCCCTGTCCTTCCTTCCTGATGTGAGGTCAGTCCAACCCAATTCCATGACAGCCACCAGCCAGCTGTGGCTGGGGGAGGCTGAGCTTCTCTGGAGGAGCAGATGCTGGTCTGCTGAGCTTGGAATTATTTGGGTTGGAAAGCCCTCTGAGATCATCCAGTCCAAACATCAAATCAGCACCACCATGGCTACTAAACCCTCTCCCCAGGTGCCATGGCCACTAAAGCCTGTCCCCAGGTTCCATGGCCACCAGACCCTCTCCCCAGGTGCCACAGCCACAGGTTTCTTGCATACCTGAAGTTGTCTCTCCCAGCAGCCAAAAGAGAGCATGAGGAGCACCCAACTCCAGCAGCTGTCTCAGGAAGAGCTGTTGTTGGGGAAGGCTGAGATCATCTAGAGGGGCATGTGCAGGTGTGCTGAGCTTGGGGTCACCTGGGTTTGCTGATCACAGAATCATTGAATTATTTGGGTTGGAAACTCTCTCAGATCATCCAGTCCAAACATCAACCCAGCACCACCATGGGCACTGAACCCTCTCCCCAGGTGCCATGGCCACACCTTTCACACCTGAAGTTGTCTCTCCTAGCAGCCAAAAGAGAGCATGAGGAGCATCCACCTCCAGCAGCTGTCTCAGGAAGAGCTGTGGCTGGGAAAGTCTGAGGTCACAGAGTCACAGGATTATTGAGGCTGGAATAGACCTCTGAGATCATCAAGTCCAGCCTATGACCTAAAGTCCAACCTGTGGGCATCTGGAGGGGCATGTGCTGGTGTGCTGAGCTTGGGGTCACCTGGGTTTGCTGATCACAGAATCATTGAATTATTTGGGTTGGAAACTCTCTCAGATCATCCAGTCCAAACATCAACCCAGCACCACCATGGGCACTGAACCCTCCCCCCAGGTGCCATGGCCACACCTTTCACACCTGAAGTTGTCTCTCCCAGCAGCCAAAAGAGAGCATGAGGAGCATCCACCTCCAGCAGCTGTCTCAGGAAGAGCTGTGAGACACATCCTGATCCTGCTGGGGTTTGCTGCCTCTCCATGGCACACACTGTGCACAGCACATCCTGGTGGGCCTGAGGTGCACACACATCCAAACTGGTCTGAAAAACAAAAACAAATCCAAAAGTTGTGACGGGAAATTCAAACCGGATGAGACTTCAGGTGGAAATTACAGCAGCAGAGAAAGCAACAAACTCCAGGCCTTGGAGCCTATTCCTTCATATTCCTCAAATCCAGCACATTTATCTCAAACTCATCTGGAGCAGATATTCTGTGCATTTTTATTTTTATTTTTATTTTTATTTTTATTTTTATTTTTATTTTTATTTTTATTTTTATTTTTTTAATTTGTTAATTTTTTCTTTTATTTACATTTTAAACTTTACTTCATTTTATTTCATTTCATTTCACTTTTATTTTAATTTTTATTCATTTTATTTTATTCTCTTTTTAAAATTAATTTTATTTATTTTCTTTTGTTTATTTTATTTTTAAAATTTTATTTTACTTTATTTACTTTTTTATCTTACTTCATTTTACCTCGTTTAATTTCATTTTTATTTTATTTTTATTTATTTTATTCTATTTTAAATTATTTTATTTTATTTATTTTATTTTTATTTTACTTATTTATTTTTTAAATTTGTTTTACTTCATTTTACTCAATTTCCTTTCATTTTTATTTTATTTTTTATTTATTTTACTTTACTCTATTTTTAAATTCATTTTATTTATTTCATTTCATTTTTATTTTATTTTTATTTATTTTATTTTATTCCATTTTTAAATTCATTTTATTTATTTCATTTCATTTTTATTTTATTTTTATTTTTATTTATTTTATTTTATTCCATTTTTAAATTCATTTTAATTATTTCATTTCTTTTTTTATTTTATTCTATTTTTTTATTTTTATTAATTTCGTTTCATTGTAATTTTATTTTTATTTATTTTTATTCTATTTTTCAATTTATTTTATTTTATTCTATTTTTTATTTTATTCTATTTTTTATTTTATTAATTTCGTTTCATTGTAATTTTATTTTTATTTATTTTATTCTATTTTTCAATTTATTTTATTTTATTCTATTTTTCATTTTATTTTATTAATTTCGTTTCATTGTAATTTTTTTATTTTATTCTAATTTATTTTTTTTAAATTAAACTTATTCTTTTTTATTTTATTTCATTTTATTTACATTTTCTGTTACTTCATTTACTTTTTTTTTTTTTACATTTTATTTTACTTCATTTTATTTCCTTTCATTTCACTTTTTTTCTTTTTTTGGTGCCTCCAGAAGATACCACAAACAGTCCCTGCCTCAAATTATGAAGTCATAAAAAGCAACCTCACCACACTGATGTTTGTTCCTAATTATGTGACTTAATATTTTTGGGGGGTTGTGTTGGGTTTTGTTGGGGTTTTTTTTGGGGGGGTTGTTTTGGGGTTTTTTCGTATCAGCAGCTCCAAGCTCAGAATCCACTTGCAGCAATAATCAAAAAGCAATTTGGGGTCAGGTTTTACAACCCTTTTAAAACACAGCATCACTCTGCTTCCAACCAAGTAAGCAGCCCCACATTGCAGCTCTGGCAGGCATGGTCGGAATGTTCTCCAGATGTTCCTCAGCCTGGGCAGGAGGCTGTGGGCTCGGCTGATGTACAGACTGCTGTGCTCTGATAGTTACTAGGACGCCACAGCCAGGGTTGGGACTGGAGGTTGGGATGCCCAGGAGCATGGAATAACAGAATGGGTTGGGTTGGAAGGGACCCCAAAGAGCATCCAGTTCCAACCCCACTGCCATGGCCAGGGACACCTCCCACCAGCCCAGGGTGCTCAAGGACTCATCCAGCCTGGCCTTGGACACCTCCAGGGAGGGGACATCCACAGCCTCCCTGGGCAACCTGTTCCAGTGTCTCACCTCCCTCACTCTAAAGAATTTCTTCCTCCTCTCCAGTCTCAATCTCCCCTCTTCCAGCTCAAAGCCATTGTCCCTCATCCTGTCACTCCCAGCCCTTGTCCAAGTCCCTCCCCAGCTCTCCTGCAGCCCCTTCAGGTACTGGAACCTGCTCTAAGGTCTCCCTGGAACCTGGTTTTACCCCTGGTCAAAGGCAGGGAGGTCCTGGCTTCACTCCTGGATGATCCAATGGAGGATTGGAAGTTCCCAGGCTGTGGCAGGCAGGTCAGACAGCTCCGCTTTGGCAAAGTCAGAAGTCTACACCTCTGCTGCTATCCTCCCTGGAGGTGTTCAAGGCCACGTTGGAGGAGGCCTTGGGCAACCTGAGCTGGTGGGAGGTGTCCCTGCCCATGGCAGAGGGATTGGATTTGGATGATCTTGAAGGTCCCTTCCAAACCGACTCAACCCATTCCATGATGATTCCATGACTCTGATGTGTTCCGGTGAACCTTTGCTGTCCTTGAGGTCTGTGAGTGCTCAGAGAGGACAGGGCAGCTGGGACTCTTCTCAAGAGAATCACAGAATTGTTCAGGGCTGGAAGGGACCTCAAGGATCATCCAGTTCCAACCCCCCTGCCATGGGCAGGGACACCTCACACTACAGCAGGTTGCTCACAGCCACATCCAGCCTGGCTGCAAAACCCTCCAGGGATGAGGCTTCCACCACCTCCCTGGGCAACCTCTGCCAGTGTCTCACCACCCTCACAGTGTAAAACTTCTTCCTAACATCCAATCTGAATCTCCCCACTTCCAGCTTTGTTCCATTCCCCCCAGTCCTATCACTCCATGACACCCTCAAAAGTCCCTCCCCAGCTTTCTTGTAGCCCCCTGCAGATCCTGGAAGGTCACAAGAAGGTCTCCTGGGAGCCTTCTCCTCTCAAGACTGCACAACCCCAACTCTCTCAGTCTGTCTCCAGAGCAGAGCAGCTCCAGCCCTCTGCTCATCCTCATGGCCCTTCTCTGGACACCTTCCAGCACCTCCAGATCCTTCCTGTAACAGAGGCTCCAGAACTGGATGCTGTACTCCAGGTGTGGTCTCACCAGAGAAGAGTGGAGGGCCTTTATCTCAGGAGGAAAACATCCCTTTGAGACACCCATTCCTCCTGCTCCAGAGTCTGGCTGCTTCTGTGGTTTGTGCACAAAAGGGGAAGCCACCAAGGCAGAAGGAAGCCACCAAGGCAAAGGGAAGCCACCGAGGCAGAAGGAAGCCACCAAGGCAAAGGGAAGCCACTGAGGCAGAAGGAAGCCACCAAGGCAGAGGGAAACCACCAAGGCAGAGGGAAACCACCAAGGCAAAGGGAAGCTACCAAGGCAGAGAGAAGCCACCAGGGCAGAGGGAAGCCACTGAGGCAAAGGGAAGCCACCAAGGCAAAAGGAAGCCACCAAGGTTTCATGCTCTGGGGAAACCTCCTGCTTCCATGTGGGTATCAGTCACATCCCTGCTGCCTGGAGCCCATTTCTCCCCAGCCATGCTTGGGCATCCCTCCCATCACACATGCAACGTTTTCCCTTGCTGTAGAACTGCTGACCTTGCCAAAGTTGAGCTGTCTGGCCTGCCTGTCACAGCCTGGGAATTGCCAATCCTCCCTTGGATCATCCAGGAGTGAAGCCAGGATCTCCTTGCCTTTGACCAAGCTTAAGCTGTTCTGCACTGTCCATCACTTCCAAATTTGGCTTTCTGCCCCTCCCAAGTGCTACCTGGGGAGAAGGGATAACTCAGGAATCTGAATGTTATGAGACCATGGAAACAAAGCACAATTCCTACAGAAGCAGGATGGGTAAAAGGAATCATTTTTCCAAATGGGTGTCTGCCTTGGAAAATCCTCTGCCAGGTCCTCATCCAGCACATCCCAGTGCTAAGGAGCAACTGTTTCACAGCAGCTCAGAGCATGTCTGGGAGCACCATGATCTGCACACCCTGCTCCACCACAGCTCCCAGCTGAGGTCAGGGCCAGCTCTGCTTTTTGCATCTGCAGCTTTCAAAGTGAAAAATGAAACTGGAAAAGCCCCAGTCCCACCCCAGGGACCCAGCAGTATGAGAACAGCTCCTGGTTTCCATGCCTGAGCTCACCCCAGTGTGGATGAAGCAAGGACAGTCTGACATATCCACCATGTCCCACCTCCACCTCAAGCGTGCTGCCACACATCACAGAGATGCTTTTCCTTCTGTTTTTCCTGGAGGGCATGAAGAAGAGCAATGCCAGCAGGTCAGGGGAGGTTCTCCTCCCCTTTGTTCTGACCTAGACGGGCTGGACCTCCTGGAGTACTGGGTGCAGTTCTGGGCTTCCCAGTTCGAAAGAGAGACAGAGAACTGCTGGAGAGAGTCCAAAAAAGGCTGCAAAGAGGCTGAGGGGTCTGGAGCACCTCTGTGAGGAGCAAAGGCTGAGAGCCCCGGGGGTGCTGAGCCTGGAGAAGAGCAGCCCCAGAGGGGATCTGAGCAATGCTCAGCAAGAGCTAACGGGTGGGAGGCAAGAGGCTGGGGCCAGACTCTTGTCAGTGGTACCCAGGGACAGAACAAGGGGCAATGAGGGGCACTGGGGGCAATGGGGGGCATTGGGCACATACTGGAAGCCAGGAAGTTCCACCCGAATGTGAGGAGAAACTTCTTTGGTGTGAGGGCGTTGGAGGCCTGGAGCAGGCTGCCCAGAGAGGTTGTGGAGTCTCTTCTCTGGAGAGCTTCCAACCCCTCAAGGCCATTGTGATCCTGGACAAGCTGCTGTGGGTGACCCTGTGTTGGAGTGGATGAGCTCCAGAGGTCCCTTCCAGCCCCTATCATTCCATGACTCTCCAACAGACACAACTCAGGAGCAGATATTTTTTCCTTTGTTTCTCCCAGCAGGTTCAGAAGAGGAGTAGGAGAGGGAATTGTTCCATCTTGTCCCCCATGCTGGGATTCTGGGGTTCTGTTTACCCATCTGTGGGGTGCCCTCATCTATCCCATTCCTGCAGTCAGGTTCTTTGCAAATTCATCTCTGAAGCTCACTCACAGCCTGTCTCCTTCAAGCACTGTCAGGAAATGCATCCATCCAGGGCATCCCAGGTGGTGTGTAAGGAAAAAAACTTCACCTGGCTCCAGTTTAGAGGAAAATGAGTGCAGACTTTTTCCTTCTGGACAAGCAGGAGCCTCTGTGTTGTCCATGGTGTGTGTGGCCAGTCCCAGACCTGCTGCCAAGAGGATTTGGGTCTGCAGGACAAGGCATCTGGCACACAGCAGCCCTGGCACTGGTGGGAATCACCACCCCAGGTGAGGGAGGCTGGGCACAGCCAGCCTGGGGAAAGGCCTGGGCAAAATGCTTTAGGAATGGACTTTGTCCTCATGCCACACAGGAAGGGTTTAGCAGAATGAACTTCCCTGATGCAGCCACAGAAGACAACCTGTGAATCCTGCCAGGCCTTGTGCTGTGGGAGCCATAGGCAGGTGTCACACTTTGGTCACCCCTCTTTGGGTGGCCCCAGTTGCTGCACGAGTCCCACAGCAGCTCCTTAAGGGCGGGTTTCAAGGAACTTGTTGAGATAGGAACAGGCTTCCTGGAAAACCTCCAGTCCTGGTGGCTGTGGGCAAAACCAAGGCAGTGCAGCAGGCACTGAAGGAGCAGATCCAGCTGCAAGGGAAACCCCTCCAGCTGCTCCTAGCCTCAGGAGCCCTCCAGCTCCATGGCCAGAGCAGAAGAGGCACCTGAAGGTGAGTAGAGCAGGGGAGCAAGTGCAAAGGGAAGGGTCTCAAGGATTCCTCCTCCAGGTTTATCTCCCAAGCAGTGCCATGAGACAGAGACTTCCCTTTCATCTGGCCTGGAAGAGGCTCCTTTGCCACCAGCTTAGCTCTGAAGCCAGGCTGGGACTTGCTGCAAAGCCCTGTGCAAGAGGAGCTGGCCCTGCCTGCTCCATCAGAGGAGAGAGATGAAGCATCACTGCCCTCTACCCACTCTGCACCCCAGTGCTGGAAGGGGAAGGGGTTGAGATGCCCACATGGTTGTCATTAAGCATCAACAGCCTTTCCAGGGATGGGTCAGCAAAGCCCAGGGAAGCAGAGCTGCCAACAGCCTCCCCAGAAGTGTGTGCAGCATTCAACCATCCCTGGCAGCCAAGCCTTGCTGGCTGGCTCTGATGGGTTCCTTGGCTTCCCTTCTTAGTGTTGGTGGTTTGAAGAAGTTGAGCAGCTCTGCAGGAAGCTGATGTGCTGCTGGCTTCCAGCCTTCATCTGGGGGGGGGGTTGGAAGCTCTGGGGATGGGCCCTGCAGGATAGATAATGGAGAATCTAAAGAGAAAAGAAAAAGGAAATTTTGATTAAAAAATACTGCTTGGTGCTCAGTGAGCAGGATAAAGCCCCTGGAAGCTGAGCTCAAGGGTTTGGTTGTTGAGGGAGCAGCCTTTTTCCATGGAAATTGTGTTCTTTGCTGGAAAGATAAGGAGGGATTTTAGGTCAGGAAAGTGTTTAGGTGGAAAATTCCTCCCTGGTTGGAAAGATTCTCTTCCCCCCTCCCCCCAAAATGTCCCTGGAGCAGGTGGGGAATTGGGAAGAGAAAAGGAGCAGCAGAGATTTTTTAACCCAGCTCTAAGAGAGGCTCCTGAACTAGAGCAGCTCCCTCACCATCACCCCAGGGACTTCATGGAAACCTAGATAGCTGGTGGAGCAGCAGACTGCAGGGGGGTAGATCAGGATGGGGAGAGAAGGATAACTCTGGAGCCCAGAGAGATGTCAAGCTTTGGGTTCAGCACTTGGCTCAACAGCTTCTTCCTCGCCCCTTGCAGAGGGACTGAAAGGAGGGTGCCTGTGGCACGTGCTGGAGCAAAACCAGTTCCCCTCCTGCCCCATCCATCTCCAGGTTGTTTTCTGTCACATGGAAATCTGCTGTTTAGGGCCACTAACAGGGAGTGGAGGTCAAGCAAGTCCCTCAGATGCAGGATTTCTCCTCCTTTACTGAGCAGGAGCCCTGTCTGCTGCCGAGCTTTGAGCCATGGAAGGAAGGAACCATTCCCTCCCACCCACCCACCCAGACCTGGGCTGAAAGATACTGATTTGGAAAGATCTGTCCTGCTTTGGGGCAGGAAGACAAAGTGTTGGGAAGGTGCCAGGTGGCCCTGTGACCTTCAGCTTGCTGCAGTGTGACAGCTCAAGGCAAAGGACCAGGACTCCACCATGAGTGGTTGGGAGAAGATCCACCACAGGGCACTTGGAGAGGGCTTGCAGGAGGGTAGGGAAATACATTTTATTTTTCTCCCAGTAAAAGGATATTGCTGGGAGAGGTTCTTTTTTTATTTCCTCCATGTCTGCCCAGGGAATTAAGGGACTTGGGATGTCCACAGCTCTGCAGCTGTCTTCTCCAAGTGGGTGGCTGCCCTGCAGCAGGGCAGCAGAGCTTTTCACAGGGCAGAAAAAAGCAAGAAGAAGACTGTCAAGGGGCAAAGCAGCTGCTTCCCAGGGAGCTGATCAGAAGCAGTGGGTTCTGCTCCATTTCCTCTCTGGCAATGGTGTGGTGGTGTTGGCACCACTGCCTCTCAGCTCTGGTTGCTCACTGGCAGCCCAGCTCCCACCACAAGAGCCAAGAGCAGCCCCAAATGGGACTTGTTCAGAGCTGGAAAACCTGCCAGGGCCAGTCCCTGGTGTGGCCTGGAGGGCAGTGAGGATGCCCTTTGTATGGGCTAAGGAGGTGTGGCATGGGGCATGGCTGCATCCCAGAGGGGACTGGGGGGACACAGCTGTGGCATGCTGTGATGGAGGTCATGGGTGGCAGGACTGAGGAGGAGGAGGAGGCAGGCAGGGAAGGGGCAGAGGTGGGGGCAGGAGATGAAGAAGGGGAAGGGGGAGGGGAGAGGGAAAGGGGAACGGGAAGAGGAAGAGGAAGGGGAAGGGGAGGGGGAAGGGGAAGGGGAAGGGGAGGGGGAAAGGAAAGGGCATCAGAAGGTGAAGGGGAAGAGGAAAGGGGAAGGGGAAAAGGAAAGGGGAAGGGGAAAATGAAAAGGGGAAGGGGAAAGGGAAAGGGGAAGGGGAAGGGGAAGGGGAAGGGGAAGGGGAAGGGGAAGGGGAAGGGGAAGGGGAAGGGAAATGAAGCAGAGGTGAGGGCAGGGGAAGGGGAAGGGGAAGGGAAATGAAGCAGAGGTGAGGGCAGGGGAAGGGTCAGGGGAAGGGACAGGGGAAGGGGCAGGGGATGGAGTAGGTGAAAGGGAAGGGGCAGGGGATGGGACAGGGGAAAGGGCAGCAGAAGGTGCAGGGCTCACTCTGGCTGAGCAGCCTGCAGGCAGGAAAAGAGGCAGCAAGGAAGGATAATTCCTCACAGGATGCCTCCTTCCTCCAGCCACCTTTCCTCATGTCACTGCTTCAGTGAGGCCAGCTGCTCTTTGCACGGTGACAGGAGCAAAAACATCAACTTGGACATGCTGGGCTGAGCTAAATACTTTACAAAGGGTGCTTGGAGCTCTGGATGGGCCCAAATCTGACCTATTTCCCAAGCTATGAACAGAAAGATGCCAGGCAGGGAGGAGGAAACTCCTCCACTTGGATGGAGAAAACATCCAGTCATGGATTTTCTCATCTTCTCCAAGACTCCAAAGACTTTTCCCACCACCGAGCAGCAGTGGAGACTCCAGAATCATTTCCCAGAACTGTCTGGGAAACAATGGCTTCATTTTTGCTGGTTTAGGGACAAGCATTGGGCTTGCTCATCCTGTCCTCAGCCCCAGATGTGCTGTGGCAGGGAGAGCAACCCAGGCAGCAGCCTCAGCAGAGCTGCTGGGGGAAACATGAGCCTGGTAGAGGAGACGCCTGGAGAACTTGGGAGACACAAAGATGGGAGGTGAAAAGGAGATTTCCTTGAGCAAGACCACAGCTTGGAAGGTAGGAGGAGGGCTGGAAAGGACACAGATGGCCCTGGAAGGAACCATGGCAGTGACAGCACAAACAGCTGTGTCTCAGCTTGCTTTGATCAAAGAAGATGGAGATGTGGTGCTGAGTGCTGTGGGGTTTCGTTGTGGCTTGGCAGTGTTGGGTTAATGGTTGGACCTGATGACCTTGGAGGCCTTCTCCAACCTTATTGATTGTATTGGTTTGTTTTGTTTCACAGCCCAAGCACAGAATCAGCTGAGTCCTGCCAGCTCCTGCAAGTGCACCAGGCCAGGACCTTGCTTCTGCCTTCATCCTCACAGGATCACAGAATGGTCTGGCTTGGAAGGGACCCCCAAAGGTCACCCAGTCCAAGCCCCTCTGCAGCCAGCAGGGGCATCCTCAACTAGATCAGGCTGCCTCATATCCATCACCTTTACTGCATGGGGGGCACAGTGATGAGTCCCTGAGCTCTTGTCAAGGGCCAGGTTTGAGGCTGCAGGAAGAAAGCTCTTGGTGAAGGCTGTTGACTCTAGATCCTTACCCAGCTCCACACACACCCATAGAATAGAGAATCATAGAATCAGGCAGGGTTGGAAGGGTCCACAAGGCTCAGCCAGTTCCAACCCCCCTGCCATGCCCAGGGACACCTCACACTACAGCAGGCTGGCCAGAGCCTCATCCAGCCTGGCCTTAAACACCTCCAGGGATGGGACCTCAACCACCTCCCTGGACAACCCATTCCAGGCTCTCACCACTCTCATGGGGAAGAACTTCTTCCTCACATCCAGTCTGAATCTTCCCACTTCCAGCTTTGTTCCATTCCCCCCAGTCCTGTCACTCCCTGATAGCCTAAAAAGTCCCTCCCCAGCTTTCTTGGAGCCCCCTTCAGATACTGGAAGGCAACAAGAAGGTCACCTCAGAGTCTTTTTTTTCTCCAACTCTCTCATTCTGTCCTCATAGCAGAGCAGCTCCAGCCCCCTGCTCATCCTCCTGGCCCTTCCCTGGACACCTTCCAGCATGTCCAAATCCCTCTTGTAACAGAGGCTCCAGAACTGGATGCAGTACTCCAGGAGTGGTCTCAGCAGAGTGGAGCAGAGGGGGAGAATCCCCTCCCTGGCCCTGCTGGCCACACTTCTCCTGCTGCAGCCCAGGCTCTGCTTGGCTCTCTGGGCTGCAAGTGTGACAGCTCCTGGTGAGCTTTTCATTCCCCAAGTCCCTCTCCTCAGGGCTGCTCTCCAGCCAGTTCCTGCCCAGCCTGGATTTGTGCTTGGGATTGCCCAGACCCAGCTGCAGGACCTTGCCCTTGGTCTTGTTGAACCTCCTGAGGTTGGCTTGTGCCCAGCTCTGCAGCCTGTCCAGGTCCCTCTGGATGGATCCCTTCCCTCCAGCCTGTCCAGGTCCCTCTGGATGGATCCCTTCCCTCCAGCCTGTCAGCCTCACCACACAGCTTGGTGTCATCAGCAAATTTGCTGAGGGTGCACTCAGTGCCACTCTCCATGGCACCGACAAAGATATTGAACAAGCCTGGTGCCAGGACTGAGCCCTGAGCCACCCATGTGTAGGGGCACCCGTGCAAGTGCCTGCACAAGCCCTGTGGTACAGCTCCTCCTCCCCTTCTGCCCCATGCTCCTCAGCACTGAGCTCTGCTCACCTTTGGGAAGCTCCAAGTCAAAGCTGCCCACCCAGAAGCCCAAGCAGGAAGGGCTGTGCAGTACCAGGGTTGTGCTCCACTGAGTCAGGAGGACAGGTGAGCAAATAGCACCCCAGGGTGCAATATTCCTGGTGCCATGATCCTGACCATCTCCTTGGTCATGTCCATCACTCCCAGTATTGTCCAAGGCTGTTGCCAGCTGCTGGGCAAGGTAGTCTTTCACCCTTAGAGTCAGAGTGCATCAGGTTGGAAGGGACCCTCAAAGGTCATCTTGTCCAACCCCACTGCAGTCAGCAGGGACACCCCTAACTAGATCAGATTGCTCAGAGCCCCCTCTAGCCTCACTTGAATGTATCCAAGGATGGGGCTTCAACCACCTCCCTGGGCAACCTGTTGCAGTGTTGCACCACCCTCCTGGTGCAGAACTTCTTCCTCACATCCAATCTCAATCTGCTCTGCTCTCATTTCAAACCATTGTCCTTCATCCTGTCCCTGCAGGCCTTTGCAAACAGCTCCTCTGCAGCCTTCTTGCAGCCCCTTCAGGTACTGGAAGGTTGTTGTTAGGTCTCCCCAGAGCCATCTCCTCTCCATGCTGAGAGTGGAGAACTCAGGCAGCTCCTGCCATGGTTTATGTCTTCACCTCAGAGCAAGACAGACCAAGAAAGTGTTGTCCCTCCAGCATTGCCACTGAGTGAGGTTCATGTCCCTGGGTTTCCCCCTGGCAGAATGACAGAAGCTGTGGGTGGGAGGGTTGCTGGAGATCTTCAGTCCATCCTCTCTCCTGGGACAGGACTACCACCATCCTTAGGGAAGATCAACCATGGCTTTGCCTGGCCAAGCCCTGGAAACCTCCAGGGATGGAGATGTCCTGCAGGACCCTCCCAGTGAAGGACATCTGGCACCTCCCAAGTCATGGCAGTGTCCACTGCTCCTTATTGTACCATCTGCCAGCACCAAGGAGAATTTGGTTTCATCCTCCATCATTTCCATCTGCCCTTCACAGACTGGTAGGCTGCTGTCAGGTCCCATCCATGCAAACATTAGGAATTTTTTTTTTCCCTGGGAGGGTGACAGAGAACTGGAACAGGTTGCCCAGGGGGGTTGTGGAGTCTCCTTCTCTGGAGATATTCAAAACCTGCCTGGATTTGTTCTTGTGTGATCTTCTCTAGGTGATCCTGCTAGAGGGGGCTGGACTGGATGAGCTTTCAAGGTCCCTTCCAGCCCCTAACATTTTGTGGTTCTGTGATCTTGGCCTCCTCTTCATTCATCTAAATAAGCTCCAGAGCCTTCCCTCAGCAGTCCAAGTGGGAAGCTGCCAAAACCTCAGCAGCCTCCCAAATGTTTGCTGTCACCCTCCTCAGGAGGGATCTCAGCTCCCTCCAGAGGGTCCCCATCACCTCTTCTTCCAAGGAAGAGAGCACAGCCTTGCCCAGATTGTGTCTGCCACCCCCTGCCCCCGGGGAGCTCAGACATTGTTTGCTCCTCCAGATGTTTCCAATGCAAACCTTCTGTTCCCTCAGTCTGCAGGCACAGATCCCTTTGGGTTTGTTTTCAACGTGTCCCAAGCAACAGCCATGAGATGAGCTCTGGTCCATGCAGCTGGCCCCCACATGCCAGCAGAGCATCTCCATCTGTCCACAGCAGATGCCAGGAGGGCTCCAGGCTGCTCTTTCCCTGCTCCCCATCAGGTGGCCATGGTAAATCCCTGCTCTGTCAGGTCTGGTGGCCACCAGGCTTGCACCTAAGAAGTTGCTGCAATTTCAGTTCATGTTGCAGGCAGTTTGCAAAGACACTTCAGTCCTTGCCTTGGCTCTGGTGAACCTCCACCCTTGTGTCCTCCACCCTTGACATCCAAGGGAGGGATACCAGGGTGCTGGAGGGACTGGAGCACTGCCTGGGGAGGAGAGGCTGAGAGCCCTAGGGGTGTGCAGTCTGAAGAGGAGGAGACTGAGAGGGATCTGATCAATGTCTGTCAATAGCTGAGGGCTGGGGGTCAGCCTCTTGGAACAGAGGCTCCAGAAGTGGACACAGAGCTCCAGGAGTGGTCTGAGCAGAGTGGAGCAGAGGGGGAGAATCCCCTCCCTGGCCCTGCTGGCCACACTTCTCCTGCTGCAGCCCAGGCTCTGCTTGGCTCTCTGGGCTGCAAGTGCTCACTGCTGGCTCCTGCTGAGCTTCTCCTCCCCCAGCACCCCCAAGTCCCTCTCCTCAGGGCTGCTCTCCAGCCAGTCCTTGCCCAGCCTGGATTTGTGCTTAGGATTGCCCTGACCCAGCTGCAGAACCTTGCCCTTGGTCTTTTTGGACTTGGTAATGCCAAGCCCTGCTCCCAGCAAGCAGGAACTGCAGGAAGATTCCTGACTTCTAAGGCCAGCTCCTCAAACAGCTTTTCATTGCCTTTAAAAAAAAAGAAAAAATGACATTCAATGGAGAAAAGGCCACCAAAGTGCAGCTTGTGTGAGGCACCAGCAGAGCCCCAGGGACCACCTGACACTTCCCTGGTCTCCTGGAGCAGCATCCTGAGGAGTGAGCAGAGAAAAAAAAAAAGAGCATCTGAAGGTGGGATGTGAAGTGAGGAAATGGAACTTCTTTCATTTTTCCCCCCCTCTATGTCTAGACCTGTTCCAAAATTGATTTCACAGATTCAGCCACCTGGCAGAGGAGAAGATGACTTTTATTGTCCTGCTGTAATGGTGCTGTTGCAGCTCTGCCTGAGTGAGCATGTTCTGGAGGCAGGGCTGCAGGGGTGAGTCATGCCCAGCTCTGGATTAAATAGCACAGGGAGGGGGAAATGGACAAGTTTGCTGCTGGCCATGGGCATACCCTGGCATACCCTGAACTGTGGTTAAAAGCTAGTCCTGACTTTCATAGAATCACAGAATCAGGCAGGGTTGGAAGGGACCACAAGGCTCAGCCAGTTCCAACCCCCCTGCCATGGGCAGGGACACCTCACACTACAGCAGGCTGGCCAGAGCCTCATCCAGCCTGGCTGCAAACACCTCCAGGGATGGGGTACCTGTATTGTTTGATATAAAGAGCATAGAGATGCTGAAGGGGGTCCAGAGGAGGCCACAAAGATGATCAGAGGGCTGGAGAACCTCAGATCCCAGGACATGCTGAGAGACTTGGAGTTGTTCAGCATGGAGAAGAAAAAGCTCCAGGGAAACCTTAGAGCAGCCTTCCAGTACCTGAAGGGGCTCCAGGAGAGCTGGGGAGGGACTTTTGGTAAGGACTGGGAGTGACAGGATGAGGACAGTGGAGATGGAAGAGGGATTGAGACTGAGAGTGGAAACGAGGAAGAAATTCTTTAGAGTGAGGGTGGGGAGAGACTGGAACAGGTTGCCCAGGGAGGCTGTGGCTGTCCCCTCCCTGGAGGTGTTCAAGGCCAACCTTGAACACCCTGGGCTGGTGGGAGGTGTCCCTGCCCATGGCAGGGGGTTGGCACTGGATGACCTTTAAGGTCCCTTCCAATCCAAACCTTTCTGTGAAACCAGTCACAGACCTTGCTTGCCACAGACCTCATGGAAAAATCCTGGTTTGAAACTGGAGCAGGGGATTTAGGATGGACATTAGGAGGAAGTTCTTTCCTGTTAGAGAGCTGAGACAGTGGAACAGGTTGTCCATAGATGTGGTGGAGGCCCCCTGGAGACATTCAAAGTCAAACTTGATGGGGCCTGATCTACTTGGAGGTCTCCCTGCTCATTGCAGGGGAGGTCAAACAAGTTGACCTCTGAGGCTCTTTTCCCACCTGAAGCAATCTGTGAATCTGTGATTTAACACAACCCCTCCTTCCTTCCCTCCAACCTTGCCTCTCCCATTGTGTCTTCCTCCCTGAAGCACTCCTTTGGTGGAATTTGAGGATAATTATCAGCTGCCTAATTTCTTCTTAGCACTTCTCAATCACAGAAGTCACACAGGAGATGACAAACACATTCTGAAGTATGGAAGGAGATTTATTTAAAGCAGAAAGAAATATGATTCACCCTCCAATTTTCCATTCAAAGTGCTTCAGAAGAGCAGGAGATGTAGAGAACAAAGGAGATCTTGCAGCCACGTTTCCCAGGAGGCTACAAAAGCCATAACACTGAGATGATTTTGATTGCAGCCTGAGACAGACCTGTCAGCTGCCATGAGACAGTCTGGCAGCTTCAGCTGCAGCCCAGCTCTCCCCAGCATGAGGTGGGATGCTCACGTTAGAGGAGAGCATTGCTGGACTCATCACAGGCTCCCAGGATGTTAGGGGTTGGAAGGGACCTCTGGAGATCATTGAGCCCAACCCCCTGCCAGAGCAGGACCATAGGATCCAGCACAGGTCACACAGGAACACATCCAGACAGGGCTGGAAAGTCTCCAGAGAAGGAGACTCCACAACCTCTCTGGGCAGCCTGCTCCAGGGCTCTGGGAGCCTCACAGTGCAGAAGTTCCTCCTCATGTTGAGGTGGAACCTCCTGTGCTGCAGTTTCCATCCATTGCCCTTTGGCCTATCCCAGGGCACAACTGAGCAGAGCCTGTCCCTGTCCCCTCCCTCCTGACCCCCAGCCCTCAGATATTGACAGACATTGATCAGATCCCTCTCAGTCTTCTCCTCTCCAGACTGCACACCCCCAGGGCTCTCAGCCTCTCCTCCCCAGGCAGTGCTCCAGGCCCTTCAGCATCCTTGGAGCCCTCCCTTGGACTCTCTCCAGCAGATCCCTGTCCCTCCTGAACTGGGGAGCCCAGACCTGGATGCAATACTGCAGGTGAGGTCTCAGCATGGCAGAGTGGAGGGGGAGGAGAAGACCCAGCAAGACCCAGCCTGCTGCTTCCCTCAGCACTGCACACCAAACCCCTTTAGTAGAAGGGGCAAATTCTCTCCTGCTTCAGCTCATTTAACAACACTTGGCCTTTATGAAGCTTTTCTGAGTGATGCTGGCCTGGTTTGAGCTGGAGCAGAAGCAGTTCTGGTCAGTGCTGTCACCTCTCTGCCTCACTGAGGCACAGTCTGCAGTTCAGGGCAGGTTGGCACAGCCAGGGGCTGCTGCTAGCAGGGAGAAGCTGATGGGAAGAGATCCTGCCAAGGGCTGGGGAGCAAATCTCTGCCTGAGATTTGATCCTCTGGCTGTAGATCAAGGGCACTGCCACAGCTTGTGCCCCACCTTGGGAGGCAGAGTAAAAAGCAACATCTGCAGAAAGGAGTGGACAGCACAGGTGACCCTCAGTTGCCCAACAAGGGATTGCAGCCCAGGGATGGCATCTTCAGGAGCAAACTGAGGGATCCCCAGGGTCAAATCTCTTCTTCCCTGGCTGGTGTCCCAGGAGGACTCCGTCCTTTCTGCCTCCTTCCCAATTCCTGTGTTCCTGAATCCAGTTCCAGAATCCAGCTCCTGAGTCCTGTTCCCATCTGCTGCTGCGTCCAGTCTGGGACTTGCCAGTGCCTGTCCCAATACCAGTGGTGCCAATGGTGCCCTCATTGCCATCAGGGCTTGGGTTCCATGTTGGTTTGTGTCTCTGTGTCTCTATCCCATGGCATTGTTCTTCTTTCCATCCCAGCTGGGTTAGTTTCTTTCCCACCCCATCAGTCTCTCTCCCTCCTTTTCTTTTCTCTTCCCAACGGGAAGCAGAGGAGTTCAGAGGAGGATCTGCCACTCCTCTAGCAACCAGCCCAGCCATGCCCCCTACCAGGTGTCTTTGCCACTGTTTTCTTTAACAAAGCCCTTTTTCTGCTCAGCCCAACTGCTGACTGTGTGAATCCTTCAGGATTTCTTCCCACGTAGCTCACAGTCCCTGCTGCATCTCATTTTCCACTCAGCCTCCTTTGCTCTCAGACCTTGTTTGCCTTTCTCCCCTCAGGCAGGACAGAGCTTTCTGTTGAGGGATGGATGGTGTCCCTGGAGAGGAGAGCAGCTCTGCTCTGGCCACGTTCATGCTCCTCTCACACTGTCCCAGGGCTCAGCAGAGTCACCAGGAAGGTGCAGTGATGCCACCTGCCAGCTCACAGAGTGCTTCAAAGCCATCTCAAGGCCCTCTCTTATAAACCACACACATCTGGAATGCTGCAGCTGGGGAACTGGCAGGTTGGTTTGCTCCAAGGGCCAAATCTCTGGGATTTACTTCCTGGAGAGGACAGCTCAGCCCTGCTTAAGACAGCAGAGAGCTGCAGCTCAGCACAGATCATAGAATCACAGAATGCCAGGGTGGAAGGGACCCCAAGGATCATCTGGGCCAACCTTTTTAGGTGATAGTGTAGTTTAAATGACATGGGCCAGCACCCTGTCAAGCTGAGTCTTCAAAGTGACCAATGCAGGAGAATCCACTGCAAGCTTTCCCCATGAAATTTTCAATGCAGAAGGACAAATCATCTGGCTTGACTGAGAATCATAGAATCAGTCAGGGTTGGAAGGGACCACAAGGCTCAGCCAGTTCCAACCCCCCTGCCATGGGCAGGGACACCTCACACTGGATCAGGCTGGCCAGAGCCTCATCCAGCCTGGCTGCAAACACCTCCAGGGATGGGACCTCAAGCACCTCCCTGGACAACCCATTCCAGGCTCTCACCACTCTCATGGGGAAGAACTTCTTCCTCATCTCCAGTCTGAATCTCTCCACTTCCAGCTTTACTCCATTCCCCCCAGTCCTGTCACTCCCTGATAGCCTAAAAAGTCCCTCCCCAGCTTTCTTGGAGCCCCCTTCAGATCCTGGAAGGACACAAGAAGGTCTCCTCAGAGCCTTCTCCTCTCCAGACTGAACAACCCCAACTCTCTCAGTCTGTCCTCATAGGAGAGCAGCTCCAGCCCTCTGCTCATCCTCATGGCCCTTCTCTGGACACCTTCCAGCACCTCCAGATCCCTCTTGTAACAGAGGCTCCAGAAGTGGACACAGAGCTCCAGGAGTGGTCTCAGCAGAGTGGAGCAGAGGGGGAGAATCCCCTCCCTGGCCCTGCTGGCCACACTTCTCCTGCTGCAGCCCAGGCTCTGCTTGGCTCTCTGGGCTGCAAGTGCTCACTGCTGGCTCCTGCTGAGCTTCTCCTCCCCCAGCACCCCCAAGTCCCTCTCCTCAGGGCTGCTCGCCAGCCAGTCCCTGCCCAGCCTGGATTTGTGCTTGGGATTGCCCTGACCCAACTGCAGGACCTTGCCCTTGGTCTTGTTAAACCTCAGGAGGGTGGCTTGGGCTCAGCTCTCCAGCCTGAGCAGATCTCCTGCCTGATCAAGCTGCTCAGTGCATAAAGACCAAGGAAAAAGTGGCAAGGACTTGCCCCTCTCTGCCCTTCTGAAGCTGGGGACAGGGCACAGAGGACATCCTACAAAACAATCAGGCATCAAAGCATCTTCACCTGGAACCTGTTCTGGTCAGTGCTGCTGAGACCTTCTCCTCAGCAAGCTGTGAAGATGAATCTGCACAGCTATCTGGTGGGGGGGGTGGTGCCAGAAGAAGACCCCCTCCATGTCCAGGCAATGGTTGGGTTTTGTTTGGTCTCTGGTCCTATTTATGGCCAAGAAGAGCAATGTGGGAAGGAGAGGAGGAAGCAGAGCAGCATGCAGGAGAGGGCAGTGGATCAGTGTGGGAGCAGGACCCCCAACTGCCTGCTCTGCATGGGCTTCCCTGAGAAAGCCATCATGGCTCAGTGCCTCTGACTGACAGCAAAGCAGTCCCAGCATCCCAGCTTGGTGTGGGATCTAGAGATCATCCAGTCCAGCCCCACTGCTAAAGCAGGGCTGGAAGGATGCTGAGCAAGCTGCTGCTTGGAGAAATCCACTGCTGTGGGAGCTGAGTTCCCAGGGGGTGACACAGACAGCAGCAGCAGCTTGGCCTCTGCCACAGAATCATAGATTGCATCAGGTTGGAAGGACCCTCAGAGGGCATCTTGTTCAACTCCCCTGCAGGCAGCAGGGGCATCCCCAGCTAGAGCAGGCTGCCCAGGGTCCCATCAAGTTAGACCTTGAATGTCTCCAGGGATGGAGCCTCCACCCCCTCCCTGGGCAGCCTGTTCCAGTGTCTCCCCAGCCTCACTCTGCAGAACTTCCTCCTGAGGTCCAACCTAACTCTGCCCTGCTCCAGTTCCAAACCATTGCCTCTCATCCTATCCCCACAGCCCCTTCTGAACAGTCCCTCCCCAGCCTGCCTGGAGGTCCTCTTCAGATATTGAAATGCAGCTCTGAGGTCTACCTGAAGCCTTCTCTTCTCCAGCCTGAACAGCCCCAACTCTCTCAGCCTGTCCTCACAGCCTCTGACCATCTTCATGGCCTCCTCTGGACCCACTCCAGCAGCTCCATGTCCTTGTCTTGGGGACTCCACATCTGGCCCCAGCCCTGCAGGTGAGGTCTCCCCAGAGCAGAGCAGAGGGGGGCAGGATCCTCTCTCTCCACTCTCTGCTTTCCCTGGCTGCCAGCCCTGGGCAGAGAGCAGGCAGGAGTGGGGGGCTGGGGTAGGGAGGTGCATCCCCACCCACAGCAAACCATCTGGGGCTGCAGTGAGTGAGGCTCAGCTGATAGCAAGTGAGGCTTCCAGCGAGCGTGGGCGCAGGACGGGGCGGGGACGGCTCCGCTCGGCAGCCCCCGCTCCAGAGCTGCTGCTGGGGGGCTAGGAAATGAGCAGCAGTGGTTCTACCAGGAGGTAAAGGCTGAGGAGGAGGTAGAGGAAGGTGTTTTGTTAGACTGATAGCTCCAGAGAGGGAGCTGAAGAGGGGAAGGGTTCTGCTGGAAGAATCTCTTCCCTGCGCAGGGCACCAGGGGGGCTTGTCCCCACAGCTCCCTGGGGGCAGCAGCTGCTGGGGGCTGCCTCTCCCTTTCTCACAGTCTTGCACTGTGGTTGTCATGAGGATATCAAAAATAAATGAGCAGCTCAGGCTCTCTCCTGGGCAGCTGCAGCCTCCTTGGCTGGATGCAGTCACAGCCACACTGCCTCTCCAGCTACTCCTGAGGCTGGTGCAGCACAGCCAGTGCAGGGTCATCCAGCTGGGCATGATGGAGCACCCTGAGCACACCCTGATGGTTCTGCACCTGGAGCCAGTCCTGGATCACCTCTTGTGTCAGGCCAGGGCTGTCCGTGGCTGCAGCAGGTATGGGAGCACCATGGGTGTGCTGAGTCTCACCCTGCTCATGCTCAGCTCTCCCAGGACACTACCTTGTGCTTGCTGCAGGAGCTCAGGAGAGCCTCTCCCAATCCCCATGATCAACCCTAAACACATCATTCCTGACAGATCCCTGAGACTCATGGCAGATCTTTCTGGGCCTTAAATCCCCTGGAGAGAAAAGTGACACCCCAGACAAGCCCCTCCAGCTGTGCCCTGCCTGCAGCAGCCATTGCTGTGCTCCCCATGCACTGCTGCAGGCAGTGTCCCTCTCCCACTCACAGCACCACTGAGCAGCCCAGCACCTGCCTGTGCCTCACTGCTGGGCTCCTGTCACACGTCCCCAAGTGCTGTTCATCCCTTGCAGCAGCCTGACTCATGCTCAGCTTGTGATCAGCTCTAACCTCCAGCACTTCTCCTCCCTCAGCTCCCACCAGCCCCTTAGGCTGTGTTGGTCCCAGCAAGCAGCTCAGCCTGAGCCAGGGGCTTGGGCTTGCTCCTGTGTGGGGTTCTTCACATCAACCTCTCCAATGTGTCCTCCCCTCTACTCTGACCTAGAGAGGCTGGACCTGGAGTGCTGGGTCCAGTTCTGGGCTCCCCAGCTCAAGAGAGACAGGAAACTACTGGAGAGAGTCCAGCAGAGGCTAGGAAGATGCTGAGGGGCTTGGAGGATCTCTGAGAGGAGGAAAGGCTGAGAGCCCTGGGGCTGAGAGCATGAAGAAGAGCAGCCCCAGAGGGGATCTGAGCAATGCTCAGCAAGAGATAAAGGGCTGGGGGGCAAGAGGCTGGGGGCAGGCTCTTGTCAGTGGTGCCCAGGGACAGGACAAGAGGCAATGGGCACAGACTGGAACCCAGGAGGTTCCATCTGAACAGGAGAAAATTCTTTGGTGTGAGGGTGCTGGAGGCCTGGAGCAGGCTGCCCAGAGAGGTTGTGGAGTCTCCTTGTGTGGAGAGCTTCCAACCCCCCCTGGGCATTGTGCTCCTGGGCAAGCTGCTGTGAGTGCCCTGCTTTGGCAGGGGGATTGGACTGGATGATCTCCAGAGATCCCTTTCAGCCCCTACCATGCTGGGATTCTGGGATTTCTCCTTATGAACATCTCTGAGGTGAACAAGTGTTTGTTTCTTGCATCAAAATTCACCACTGAGAATGAGTACAAAAGGGAAGAAAATGTTCACTTTGTTCCCTTAAGTCTCTCCTTGTCCCTCACCCAGGGATTTACCCCTCTGGGGCTGCATTGTTGCTGTCACCCCTGTGGACATCCCAGCTGGAGGGACAACACTGGTGTGGGACGTGGGGAGCTGCACAGCCCTGGCTGCAAGGGCAGCAGGGAATGAGTCAGAGAGGAAAAGAGGGGGAGGGAGGTGGCTGATGAAAAGTCCTCCTTGTTAGAGGGAGATGGGGGTGAAAAAAATAAAAAAGAAGATCTAAGGAAGAGGAAACAACAACCCAGAACTGCCCTGGAGCCCCTGAGATGACCCCATGGAGGAGGGTGAGGTCAGGACAGGCTGTGCTTCCCACACTGCTGCCTTCATCACTGACACAGGCACTGGCTCCAAGGGTCCCCAGTGTCCCCAGGACATCTGTGGCAGCCCTACGTGACAGCCAGCAAGGGCTGGCTGGGAGGATGCTCTCCAGGGGGGGTTTCTCCAGGACCTGCAGCAAGCTGAGGCCTTGCAAAGCTGGGATGTGACCTGGAACTTGCTGGCAGTTCAGGAGAAGGCAAGCCAGGAAAATAGTGGGAATGGGACCCAGGTGAAGGAGGCAAAGGTGCAAACACCTGGCCAAGGTGGCTGGATGGGACAAGGTCAGCTGTGTGAGGCTGAAAAAGGCCAAGGGCTGGATCCTCCACTTGGGTCACAACCACCCTATGAACACTCCAGGCTTGGGAAAGGGTGGCAGGAAACTGCCCAGAAAAGAAAGACCTGGGGGGTGCTGGGTGACAGCAGCTGAAGATGAGCCAAGGAGTTCCCAGGTGGCCAAGAAGGTCACCAGCAGCCTGGCCTGGAGCAGCAGTGGTGTGGGCAGGAGGAGCAGGGCAGGGATTGTCCTCCTGTCCTGGGCACTGGTGAGGCCACAGCTCAAATCCTGGCTTCAGGTTTGGGCTCCTCACTCCAAGAAAGACATTGAGGAGCTGGAGCAGGTCCAGAGAAGGGCAACAAAGCTGGGGAAGGGTCTGGAGAACAGGGCTGGGGAGGAGCAGCTGAGGGAGCTGGGGGTGTGCAGCCTGGAGGCTGAGGGGAGACCTCATTGCTCTCTACAGCTCCCTCAGGTTGGAGCCAGGAGGGGGTTGGTCTCTTCTCTGTAGTACTAGGTGATGGAAGGAAAGGAAATGGCCTGAAACTGTGCCAGGGGAGGGTTAGGTTGGAGATGAGGAAAAAATTTCTTTGCTGCAGGAGTGGTCAGGGATTGGCACAGGCTGCCCAGGGAGGTGGTGGACTTCCCAGCTCTGGAGGTGTTCAAGGAAGGTGTGGATCTGGCACTTGGGGACAGGGTTTAATGACTGCCATAGGAGCACTTCTGATGAGAAATCTCAATCAATGATGATGGCAGAGGTGGTTGCTTCCAAAAACCCTCCTTTTTTCCATGGCTGGACAGTGAGGAATATCTCCCTGGTGGGAGCAGCCCAGAGCAATGATGTTCAGCACTGGCAGATCCAACCCCACTGAGAAAGTTCTTCAGCACTGGCAAGTCCATCTCCAGGCCACAGAGATCTGTTTCCCATAGCCACTACCCCATCCTGCCAGCCCCAGGGCTGGTGCTGGGCCCCTGCAGAGAGTCAGGGCAGGGATGGATCCATCCAGGAGCTCAGCATCTGGGGAAGCACCTCCCTGCAGCAGAGCCACCAGGACTGGAGGAGGGTTTGTGTGTGAAGGAGAGTTGAGTCTGCACTTGGTAGAAAGTTCTCTGAACATATCTGAGCAGGGACAGTGGAATGGAGGTCACCAAAAGCAGTGATGGTGTGGTGGAGACCAGCAGCAGGACATCATGTCCCAGTGAGGACCATCAGGACAGCCTGCACTGCACCCCAGAGAGGTCACATCCCAAGGGCCTCAGCTCACCAAGCTGCAAACAAGGAGACAGCACTCACAGAATCACAGAATGGGTTGGGTTGGAAGGGACCCCAAAGAGCATCCAGTGCCAACCCCCTGCCATGGGCAGGGACACCTCCCACCAGCCCAGGGTGCTCAAGGACTCATCCAGCCTGGCCTTGAACACCTCCAGGGAGGGGACAGCCACAGCCTCCCTGGGCAACCTGTTCCAGTGTCTCCCCACCCTCACTCTCAAGAATTTCTTCCTCATCTCCACTCTCAACCTCCCCTCTCCCAGCTCAGCACCATTGTCCCTCACCCTATCACACCAAGCCCTTGTCCAAAGTCCCTCCCCAGCTCTCCTGTAGCCCTCTTCAAGTACCAGAAGGTTGCTTAGAGACAAAATAAACTGAAGGCCAAATTTTTGGGGGAGGGTTACCTCTACAAAAGCTCCTGCAGAGCTGCAGTGAGTGGTGTGTGTCAGAGGAGCCTGTGCTGGAATGAGGTTAGCTGGGGCTGTGCTGCCTGAGGGAGCTGCTGAGATACAGCCTGTTCCTGCTCCCATCAGTGGCTATTTATAGACACAGATGTTCCTCTAGCAGCAGGGTTCAAGCTGCACTGCTTCTTTTTTATTATTATTATTATTATTATTACACTATTTTACTTCTTTTCCCCACTCCCTCTCTTCCTTCTCATCCCTCCTTTGCTCTTCAAAAGCCATGCTGAAGGATGGAGAAAGCAGCTCTGGGAAGCAGTGGGGAGGCACAGGAGTTGTTCCCTGCTCTGGGGTTATGAGCAGGTTGAGATGTCCCCAAGAAAGGCCATGGGCACCTCCTAGGAACCCACAAACCACCCCCAGAGCAGGGCTGGCAGCCACAGGGTCACAGAATTAAGCAGGTTGGAAAAGGCCTTTGAGGTCATCAAGTCCAGCCTGGCACCCAACACCATCTAATCAACCAACCCATGGCACTGAGTGCCTCATCCAAACAGCTCTGAAACCCCCCCAGGGATGGGGACTCCACCACCTCCCTGGGCAGCCAGGCTGGGTCAGAGTGGGATTTGGGCACTGTAGTTGGAGAGCATCCAAGGGAGCGATGCCAGCCCAGTGCCAGCTGATGGGAACCATGGAGAGAGGTTCTCCAAGGGTAGGAATGGGGCTGAGTGCTGAGCTAGGTCCCCCAGAGCACTTCAGTGCCTCCCCCAGCAGAAAGTCTCCCCCAGAATCAAACTGGGGGCTGCTTGGTGGATGCCTTTGCAAAGCAGCCTGGGCAGATCTGGGGCTAACTGGAGCTGGGCCATTTGCTGCCCACTGCAGTGGCTTTGCTCCTCTCCAGGAGGTCTCTCTCACCCTTTCCTCAGGGCAGGGTTCAGCTCTGCCAGCTGCCCACCACTACCACAGGGCTCAAACACACACCAAAGGCTCCTCACAGATTCACAAAAAGGTTTGGGTTGGAAGGGACCTTAAAGTTCATCCAGTTCCAACCCCCTGCCATGGGCAGGGACACCTCCCACCAGCTCAAGACCTCATCCAGCCTGGCCTGGAACACCTCCATGGAAGGAACAGGCACAACTTCCTTGGGCAACCTGTTCCAGTGTCTCCCCACCCTCACTTCAAGGAATTTCTTCCTCATCTCCAGTCTCAATCAAGCAGGTGATGCTTTCCCACAAGCCCAGCCCAGCAGCCATGGTTCCACAGCTCATTTCCACTCCTGCTTTAACCCCACCACACTCCCCAGCATTGTCCTACCCCATGCAAGGTTGATTAAACATCTTGGGCAAGAAGAAAAGACCAACTGGAATGAATCCATGGTGGGGAAAGGGGAGGGGATAGCACTGCTGATGAGAGCAGTCTTGAGGAGAAGGCCTTGGGGGTGTCAGTTGATGACAAAGTCCCCAGGAGCCAGCAATGGTCCCTGGCAGCCAGCAGGCAGCTGAGTGCTGAGCTGCATCCAGAGCAGGGAGAGCAGCAGCACAGGGAGGGGATTCTGCCCCTCTGCTCTGCTCTGCTCTGACCCCACCTGCAGCACTGCCTCCAGCTCTGGGACACAGCACAAGAAGGACCTGGAGCTGCTGGAGAGGGTCCAGAGGAGGTCATGAAGATGATCAGAGGGATGGAGAACCTCCCCTGTGGGGACAGGCTGGGAGAGTTGGGGCTGTTCAGTCTGGAGAAGAGAAGGCTCCAGGGAGAACTTAGAGCAACCTTCCAGTACCTGAAGGGGCTCCAGGAGAGCTGGGGAGGGACTTTTGACAAGGGCTGGGAGTGCCAGGATGAGGACAATGGCTTTGAGCTGGGAGAGGGGAGATTGAGACTGGAGATGAGGAAGAAATTCTTTGCAGTGAGGGAAGTGAGACACTGGCACAGGTTGCCCAGGGAGGTTGTGGCTGTCCCCTCTCTGGAGGTGTTCAAGGCCAGGCTGGATGAGTCCTTGAGCAAGCTGGGCTGGTGGGAGGTGTCCCTGCCCACGGCAGGGGGTTGGCACTGGATGATCTTTGGGGTCCCTTCCACCCCAAGCCACTCTCTGACTCTACATTTCCCTGCCTCTGAGTGCTGTCTTTGGGGGCTGGGCAATGCTCTGCTCCCCAATTCATTATTGATGCTCTGCAGCCCAGCTGGGAGGCATTAAGGGCTCCAGCTGCGGATCACAGGGCTCTGCATGGCACTGTAAAGAGGCTGCAAGTCCAATTTGGATTTCCCTGGGTGCCTCATTTCCATGAATTATGTAAAAAACCTTTTCCCCTCCTCTTCTGAGCAAGAGCCAGGCTGGCTGCTGCCTGCAGGGTTGAGCCCAGGAATAAAATCAGAAAGCAAGGAGAGCAAGAGCACTAAAGAGAATCAAACGGTGCTGGGGAGAGCAGGGGAATGGTTTGGGCTCTGTCAACCTGGACCTTGAAGACATTTGAGGGGCTGGAGTGGGTCCAGAGAAGGGCAACAGAGCTGGGGAAGGGTCTGGAGAGCAGGGCTGGGGAGGAGCAGCTGAGGGGGCTGGGGGGATTGAGGTTGGAGGAGAGGAGGCTGAGAGGAGACCTTCTGGCTCTCTACAGCTGCCTGTAAAGAGGCTGCAGTGAGGTGGGGGTTGGGCTCTCTTCCCAAGGAGCAAGTGATAGGATGAGAGGAAATGGCCTCAGGTTGCCTCAGGGCAGCTTTAGGTTGGACATGAGGAACAATTTCTTCCCCCTGAGGGTTGTCAAGGCCTGGCCCAGGCTGCCCAGGGAGGTGGTGGAGTCCCCAGCCCTGGGGGGGGTTTCAGAGGGGTTTGGATGAGGAGCTTAGGGCTGTGCTGTAACAGCTGTGTGCAGCAGATGTTAGGTTGTGGGGGGGCTGGGTGACCTTCAGGTCTTTTCCATGCAGGTGGTTCTGTGGTTCCATCACCTGAGGGGAGTGTCCTGACCCTCTGGATGAGACAAGCAGCTCCAGCAGGGACAGCTGCAGCTACAGCAGGTTGCTCAAGAGTCCCAACTGACCTCAGCTGGAATGGTTCCAGGGATGGGGCAGCTCCCACCTCTCAGGGCAACCTGGCACAGGCTCTCCCCACCCTCAGTGTCAAACATTTCTCCCTTCACTCTGAATCTCTCTCTTTTAGTTCAAACCATCACCACCTGTCCTACCACCAGGCCCTGCTCAAATGTCTGTCCCCAGCTTTCTGCACTCGGAGCACTGAAAGGCCACCAGAGGGTCTCACCAGAGCAGTCAAATCCCTGCCAGTAGGTTGTGCACAGGGATTTCCCAGCACAGCCAGGGTCTGATCCTGCTCCCCAGGCTGGGGCTGCTGCTCTGGAGCATGTTGGGGAGGGACAGGCAGGGAAGGGACCCAGCCCAGGGCTGTGTTTGCTGCTGAGCACAAGTGGCAGATGTTTGCTGATGAATTATTCACCCAGAAAATCAGAACCAGCAGGGTCCCTCCACCTCTGAGCCAAGGTGGCTGCAAGTGCCACAGGCTGGCCCAGGCCCACCACTTGCTGAAGCCACCACCAGGCTCTGGAGGCCAAGGATGCTACATGAGCTGGGCACACTTTGGAGAGAACCTGGAGCGGAGCTGGAGCAAACAGACCCTGCCCTTTATTTCCTGAATAGCAACCAAGCTTCCCAAAAGGAGAGCTGCTGCTGCAGGGAGGGTGTGCAGAGTCCTGGAATCAGGGAATCATTTGGGTTGGAAGAGACCTTCAAGATCATCAAGTCCAGCTGCTGAGCCAGCACTGCCAGGGCACCACATGGCACTCAGCACCACATCTCCAAGGCTTTGAAACACCCCCCCAGGGATGGGGACTGCACCACCTCCCTGGGCAGCCTGGGCCAGGCCCTCACAATCCTGAAGGGGAAGAAATTGTTCCTCATGTCCAACCTGAACCTCCTCTGGTGCAACTTGAGGCTTTCCTCTTGTCCTACCACTTGCTACTAGGGAGAAGAGCCCAACCCCCACCTCACTGCAGCCTCCTCTCAGGGAGCTGTAGGGAGCAATGAGGTCTCTCCTCAGCCTCCTCTTCTCCAGGCTGACCAACCCCAGCTCCCTCAGCTGCTCCTCACAGGATTTGTGGTGAAGACCCCTCCCAGCCTTGCTGAGGCTTTATTTATTGAAATAAATACTGGGCAGGAAGCACAACTTGGAAACAAACCTCCTGGTGGCCCCTTGGGCAGGGCAGCCCTTCCCAAGCCAAACACACTGCCTCTCACTCTCTGCTTCTTCCAGCAGCACCACCCAGGGGCTGGCTGGAGCTGGCAGCCAAAAGGAAGCCCCAGGATTGCTTCCTTCAGAGAAATCCCCAGGGATGAGGCATTGTGGTTGCAGCTAAAGACTCACTGCAGGCTCAGCTGGGCACTTGTCCTGAGCGGGGCATCCAGTTGCTGTGTCACCCCTCCAGATGCTCAGATGTCACTGCTGGAGCCCAAGTGGGCACTGCCAGCTCTGTGCACTCACCCCCACCCTCAATGAGCCAGTCCAGGGGGACAGGGATGGCATTCAGGAGCCAGGGGCAGGTTTCATGCAGTGCAGTGCCTTAGGTTTAGCTCCCTTGGCTTGCCCTCCTTGGGCATTTCACCAGGGCAAAGGTTTGAGCCTGTCCCCACAGGCCCTGGGGACTGTGCTGCACTGACAAGTGCCACTTGCCCGAGGTGCTGTGGGGATGGAGGAGTCACCCAGGTGCCAGGCAGCTCCCCAGGCTGTTGCTGCTGGTCTGCACTGGGGGCATCCTGCAGCTCCCCTGCCTACATGGCCTGGCACAGGATGGAGGGCAGAGGGGAGGGGGCATTGGCCAACACACTGCTGAGAGTGCATCCCCCCACCCCCTCCCCAGTTACTGCCCAGGCCACAGACCCCAGCAGTGCTGACAGACCCCAGCCCAGCCTGTCCCCCCCAGCACAGCTCACAGACCCCAGCCCAGCCTGTCCCCCCCCCAGCACAGCTCACAGACCCCAGCCCAGCCTGTCCCCCCCCAGCACAGCTCACAGACCCCAGCCCAGCCTGTCCCCCCCCAGCAGAGCTCACAGACCCTAGCCCAGCCTGTCCCCCCCAGCACAGCTCACAGACCCCAGCCCAGCCTGTCCCCCCCCAGCACAGCTCACAGACCCCAGCCCAGCCTGTCCCCCCCCAGCACAGCTCACAGACCCCAGCCCAGCCTGTTCCCCCCCAGCACAGCTCACAGACCCCAGCCCAGCCTGTCCCCCCCAGCACAGCTCACAGACCCCAGCCCAGCCTGTCCCCCCCCAGCACAGCTCACAGACCCCAGCCCAGCCTGTCCCCCCCCAGCACAGCTCACAGACCCCAGCCCAGCCTGTCCCCCCCAGCACAGCTCACAGACCCCAGCCCAGCCTGTCCCCCCCCAGCACAGCTCACAGACCCCAGCCCAGCCTGTCCCCCCCAGCACAGCTCACAGACCCCAGCCCAGCCTGTCCCCCCCAGCACAGCTCACAGACCCCAGCCCAGCCTGTCCCCCCCAGCACTGCTCACAGACCCCAGCCCAGCCTGTCCCCCCCAGCACAACTCACAGACCCCAGCCCAGCCTGTCCCCCCCCAGCACAGCTCACAGACCCCAGCCCAGCCTGTCCCCCCCCAGCACAGCTCACAGACCCCAGCCCAGCCTGTCCCCCCCAGCACAGCTCACAGACCCCAGCCCAGCCTGTCCCCCCCAGCACTGCTCACAGACCCCAGCCCAGCCTGTCCCCCCCAGCACTGCCCAACACCCCAGTGCAGGGTGCCTGCAGGATGCACAATGAGGGATCCAGGGTTCAGGCTGCTAGGTGCATGCTGAGGGATGCAGGCTGCTGGCACAGGATTCACAAGGCAGGGTGCAGGATGCAGAAGACATGAGGCAGAGTAGGGGACAAAGGGTGCAAAGCACAGCACGCAGGGTGAGGGGTGCAGGATATAAAGTGCAGGGTGAAAGCTGAGGAATGCAAAGTGCAGGATGAAGTTTTGCAGAGAACAGGATGCAAGGTGCAGGGTACAATGCAGAGGACTCACAAGACAGGATGCAGGGTGCAGAACACATGAAGGATGCAGGGTGGAAGGATGCAGAGTGCAGTGTGTAGGCTGATGGACGACAGACACAGGATGAAGATGCAGAGTGCAGTATTCCGGCTGAGGGATGCAGGATGAGGGATGAAGGATGAAGTGTGCTGGATGCTGGATGCAGGGTGCTGGGTGCAGGATGCAGGGTGCTGGATGCTGGATGCAGGGTGCTGGGTGCAGGATGCAGGGTGCTGGGTGCGGGATGCAGGGTTCTGGGTGCAGGATGCAGGGTGCAGGATGCTGGATGCAGGGTGCTGGGTGCGGGATGAAGTGTGCTGGGTGCAGGATGCAGGGTGCTGGGTGAAGGATGCTGGATGCAGGGTGCTGGGTGCGGGATGAAGTGTGCTGGGTGCAGGATGCAGGGTGCAGGATGCAGGGTGCTGGGTGAAGGATGCTGGATGCAGGGTGCTGCGTGCACGATGAAGTGTGCTGGGTGCAGGACACAAGGTGCTGGGTGCAGGATGCAGGGTGCTGGGTGCAGGACGCAGGGTGCTGGATGCTGGATGCTGGGTGCTGGGTGCGGGATGCAGGGTGCTGGGTGCGGGATGCAGGGTGCTGGGTGCTTGATGCAGGGTGCTGCGTGCAGGATGAAGTGTGCTGGGTGCAGGACGCAGGGTGCTGGATGCTGGGTGAAGGATGTAGGGTGCTGGGTGCAGGATGCAGGGTGCTGGGTGCTTGATGCAGGGTGCTGGGTGCGGGATAAAGTGTGCTGGGTGCAGGATGCAGGGTGCTGGGTGCAGGATGCTGGGTGCTGGGTGCAGGATGCTGGGTGCAGGATGCAGGATGCAGGGTGCTGGGTGCTGGATGAAGTGTCCTGGGTGCAGGATGCAGGGTGCTGGGTGCAGGATGCTGGGTGCAGGATGCAGGACGCAGGGTGCTGGACGAAGTGTCCTGGGTGCAGGATGCAGGGTGCTGGGTGCAGGATGCAGGATGCAGGGTGCTGGGTGCGGGATAAAGTGTGCTGGGTGCAGGACGCAGGGTGCTGGGTGCAGGATGCATGGTGCTGGGTGCGGGATGCAGGGTGCTGGGTGCAGGGTGCAGAGTTCCGGGTGCAGGATGAAGTGTGCCGGTGCGAGATGAGGGATGCAGGACGCAGGGTGCCGGGCGCCAGGTTGGTGCCGGGCTCCAGGTGGGTGCCGGGCTCCAGGTCGGTGCCGCAGCGCGTGCCTCTGGCGCCCTCTTGTGGCCGAGACTCAGAACCGCCTGAGCCGCTCGGCCCCGCCCTGCCTCCTCCTGCTCGCTCCTACCAGTTCCTGCCTACTCCTGCCTGCCCAGCTCTGCCTCCCCCTGCCCCACTCCTGCCCCACTCCCTGCTGCCCTCCCTGTCCCAGTGCCCCTTCCCGGTTCCCTTCCTCCCATACAACGCGACCCTGGCCCAGCTGTTTGGCTGAAATGGGGCTCCAGCACCAGGCTGAGCTGGGATCCCCTCCCCAGGGATCCCCAGCTGTGGTGGGCAATGGGCTGCTTAGACAGGGACCCTCTGCCAAAACATGCCCCGATGTGGGGTCACCCCCCTGGGAAGGGGCACCCCAGCATGTGATGGGTGCACCCCTGCACAGCATGGACCCCACTGTGCTGCTCAGCCCAATCCCATCTGCTCCAGGGCATGGTGAGGATCCCCATGCTGTGTGCACCCCACTCTGCTCACCACCACCACCCTTCCCCCAGCAGCGACTCTTGAGGTGCCACAGGCTGACAACAGGGTGCAGAGCTCTGAGGTGCTGTGCCTCAATGTGGTGCCTCACCTTGTGCACCCCCACAGCAGCCACTGTGGCCTCACCCCAGTGTTTGGTCTGCTCAACACATGCCCCATCCTCCACATCCTGCACACTCAGCACAGCTCAGGACAGACCCCAGAGGGCAAATCCCAGCTTGGTTTGGGTTGGGAAGGACCTTAAAGGTCATCCAGGCAAGCCCCTGCAGTCAGCAGGGACATCCCCAACCAGAGCAGGTTGCTCACAGCCCCGAACAACCTCACCTCAAATGGGTCCAGGGATGGAGCAACTCTGGGCAACCTGGCACAGGCTCTCACCACCCTCAGTGTCAAACATTTCTCCCTTCTCTCCACTCTGAACCTCCCTTTTTCAGTTCAAACCATCCCCCCTTGTGCAGTCACACCAGGCCCTGCTCAAAACTCTGGCCCCAGCTTTCTGCTCAGCCCTTTAAGCATTGCAAGGCCACCAGAAGGTCTCCCTGCAGCCTCCTCTTCTCCAGGCTGAACAACCTCAACTCTCGCAACCTGGCCTCACAGCAGAGCTGCTCCAAAGGTGACTTTACTCACATTTATCCCAAACAAGACTTTATTAGTGATGCAAGGTGCTGGAGCCTGGCCAGCACAGCCAGTGGAAACCTGACCTGTGCTCCTGCAAGGGCCAGGACCCCATCCTACTGTAAGGAGCTGGGGCCACCACTAAGTCTGGGGGGATGCAGAGGGACATCTGCCTCCAGGAACAAACCCCTGAGTTTTGTTTCCCTCCAGGCCCTCTGGGGAAGCAACAGCAGGCAGGTCCTGGGTCCTGGTCCATGGCTGGTCCCCAGAGTCCCTCCAAAAGGCACCACAGTCCTGGGACACCAAGCCAGACAACAGCAGCTGGTGAAAACCAACCCCTCCCAAGGCTAGGTGGTGGCCTCTGCTAGAAGAAGAGGGTATGGAGGTACCACCCAAGGCACTAGACAAACATGGAGATGAACAGAGCTTGAAAAACACCCTGCAGCCTTTCTCAGCCCATGCTGAGTCTCCCTGCTTGGCACTTCAACCCTTCCCAGTTAAAAGAGAAGATCTGCAAGCAGGCACAACCCAGCACAGCTGCTCCTGCATGCAGTCCTAAGGCTAAGGCATGGTTGGGGCTGTCCCCAACTTCTAGAGACAAGGCCATGATGGCTCCAGCTTGGCAGCAGGGTGCCCGAGGCCACCTTAGCTGAAGTCCCGGTCTGGCAGCACCAGTGGAGCCACCAAAGTCCAGAGGTAGAGCAGGAGCCCAGCCCAGCTGGAGCAGATCTTCACCCACACTGCTGTCCAGGGGCTCCTCAGCTCCTGCAGGCTCTCGTCAGGCCTGAAAGAGCAAACAAGCAGCTGGCACCTGTCACTGTGCTGTGCCAGCAGGGTGCCAGCCCCTGCACACCCCGAGCCTGACAGACAGCAACCACCCTGGGGAGGGATGGAGGCTGTGGGCACCAAGCCAGGGTTGCAAAGCAAAGAGCATGGAGGAGAGAGCAGAGGAATCATGGAGTCACAGAATGGGTTTGGTTGGAAGAAACCTTTCAGATCACCCAGTCCAACCCTGAACCCAGCGCTGCCAGGGCACCACTAAACCTCTGCAGCACATCTCCACGGCTCTGAAACCCCTCCAGGCATGGGGACTCCACCACCTGCCTGGGCCAGGCCTTGACAACCCTCAAGGAGAAGAAATTGTTCCTCATGTCCAACCTAAACCTCCTCTGGGGCAACTTGAGGACATTTCCTCGTCCTATCACTTGGTTCCTTGGGAGAAGAGCCCAACCCCCACCTCACTGCAGCCTCCTTTCAGGGAGCTGCAATGAGGTCTCCCCTCAGCCTCCTCTTCTCCAGACTAAACCTCAGCTCCCTCAGCTGCTCCTCCCCAGCCTTGTTCTCCAGATCCTTCCCCAGCTTTGTTGCCCTTCTCTGGACCTCTTCCAGCCCTAAATGTCCTTCTCAGAGTGAGGAGCCCAAAGCTGAACCCAGGATTCAAGCTGTGGCCTCACCAGTGCCCAGTACAGGGGCACAATCCCTGCCCTGCTCCTGCTGGCCACACCATTGCTGATCCAGATCAGGACACTGGTAGCCTTCTTGGCCACCTGGGCACTCCCTGGCTCATCTTTAGCTGCTGTCACCCAACACCCCCAGCTCCTTTTCCACCCAAAGCCACACAACTCACCATGGCTTGCCATGGAGATGCCACCCCAGTGCCACCCTGACTAGGTCCCTGCTCCCTTCCATGTCCCAAAGATGCTGCAGTGAGGAGCTGCTGAGCCTGGCCACGACCTGCCACGGACAGCCCCACGCTCCCTAAAACTAAATAGCACTGCTTGGGGTGCACCTTAAGTGGGCTTGAAGAGATGGACCTCAGCAAACAGCTCTGCCCAGTGCAGGGGCAGGGAGGGCAGCAGGAGCAGGGAGGGGACACTGAGGACAGGGCACAGTCCCCACAGGAGCTCTGCCCACCTGTACCAGTTGGTGAGGGTCATCATGATGTAGAGGGCAGCGAGGAGGAGGCAGAGGTGGAAGAAGGTGTAGTTGTAGGTGACCCCATCCTGCTCGTCGTCGTAGGCACGGTGCGGGCTGCCCTCCACGGCGCCCTCCTCGGCCCCGGTCCCGGTCCCGGCCCCGCCCACCTCGGTCAGCAGCAGTTTGTTCACCTCCCGGTGGTCCGAGCGGCGCAGGCTGCACAGCAAGGGCACGGCAGGGCTGCTGCCCACGGCCTCCGCGGCTGCTGCCCACGGCCTCCGGGGCTGCTGCCCAGCCTCAGAGCAGCCCCACCGTGCCCACCCTCCTCAGCCCCACCGTGCCCAGCTTCAGCTGCCCATAAGCCCAACCTCAGCCCCACGTGCCCAGCCTCAGCTCCCCACCATACCCAGCATCAGCCCCATGATGCCCACCCTCACCTGCCCACCAGCCCAAATCTCAGCCCCACCATGCCCAGCCTCAGATGCCCACCATGCCCACCCACAGCCCCACCATGCCCTCCCTCAGCTGCCCACCCCAGGACACAGGCAGGGCAACTTGGGTGGACACAGAGCTTGATGAACACCTTAAAACCTGAGCCCAGAACCCCTCAGGGCAGCCTCCCTGTGTCCCTGTGGATGGCTTTGGAAGAGGTGGCCCAAGCTGTGACCTCTCCCTCCAGCACCACCCTGCCCAGGCAGAGGGACAGCACACAAGCCAAGCCCTCACCTGATGAAGAGGGTGCAGAGGAGGAAGATGACCAAGCCCACGATGCTGGGGGCATCCCACCAGGTTGTCACTGGCTGGGTGGCCGTGGCTGAGCTGCTGCTGTTCCTCACCAGCAGCGTGGGGTTACAGCTCTGGGCTGCAGAGGACACACAGAGGGTTCACCACCTGTGCCCAGCCCCCAGGTGGGGCAAAGCAGCCACCCCAGCGTGTGGCCCTGCCCCATGCACCCCCCCTGAGCCCAAGGCCACATCCTCCTTACTTGGCACGTTGGCCAGGGCAGCCCAGGTGACATAGGCAGTGTAGAGGGTGATGAGGGAAGCCTGCAGCAGCCCCGAGTGTGGCTGAGCTTCCTGCAAAGCCAACAGCAGGGGCTCAGGGCCCTGGGCATGGCCACCAGCCTCCCAGCTGCACCCCAACACCTCACCTGCACCTTGGGCAGGATGGACACGGCAGAGACAATGAGGCAGAGGATGAGGTTGATGCTGATGAGGACCTTGCCCTCCGTGCAGCCCTGGGGCTTGGTGTAGTAGATGTACAGCAGCACTATGGCTGCGATGGAGGCGGCGTAGAAGATGAAGGTGATGGTGCAGAGGGCTGGGAGAGGAAGCAAAAAGAAGAGGTTGGAGCAGAGCCCTGGGTGCCCAGCAGCAGAGTGTCAGCCAGCCCCAGGGTGAGTGTCCCCAAAGCCTCTGAGGTGCCAGCTGTACCCACCTGCGTACCAGCCCTTGGCGTTGCTCTCCTCCGCGTTGCGCAGCCACAGCTGGCTCCAGGAGTGAGCAAAGTCAATGAGCAGCACGAGCTGGATGAGGATGAAGAGGAAGGAACCAACCACACCGAAGTAAAACCAGACTTGAAGGGAAGAGAAAAAACAATTAAGAGAGGGATAATGGGAATTTGGCAATGCCAGGGACACAGGGCAGTGGAGATGCCAGCTCCGGCTGGAGGCTTGAGCCTGTGCTGAGGGTGAACCCAGAGATGCAGAGGACAGCATGGGCAGGTCCTCACCTGAGGTGAAGGTACCATCAGGGATGTAGAAGGCTCCCACTGTGATCCCCACCAGCACCAGGAACTTGAAGAACCAGAAGCTGCAGGAGGAGAACCATAGAACCATTGAAGGGCTTGGGTGGGAAAGGACCTTAAAAGCTCATCCAGACCAAGCCCCTGGAGTCAGCAGGGACATCCCCAACCAGAGCAGGTTGCTCACAGCCCCAAACAACCTCACCTCAAATGGGTCCAGGGATGGAGCATCTCACACCCCTCTGGGCAACCTGGGCCAGGCTCTCACCACCCTCAGTGTCAAACATTTCTCCCTTCTCTCCACTCTGAACCTCCCTTTTTCAGTTCAAACCATCACCCCTTGTGCAGTCACAACAGGCCCTGCTCAAAACTCTAGCCCCAGCTTTCTGCTCAGCTCCTTGAAGCACTGAAAGGCCACAAGAAGATCTCCCTGCAGCCTTCCCCAGGCTGAACAACCTCAACTCTCTCAGCCTGGCCTCACAGCAGAGAGCTTCCAGCCCCCCCATCACTCCTGTGGCCTCCCTCTGACTCTGTTCCACCAGGTTCATTTCTGCTGAGGACTCCAAGAGAAGAGGGGCAGCCTGCAGGTGGGAATCCAGCAGGGAAGGAGGTTGTACCCCCCCAGGCTGATGCCCCCAGGGGCGAGCACTCACCCATTCTGCACGGCGGCTCGCGGGTCCCTGCTGCTGCGCACGCAGAGCATGATGGCAGCGAAGAGGAAGAAGAAGGCAGCCATGGCGAAGCCCATGCGGTACACAGCCTTGTGGCCCAGGAAGCTCTCACAGTTGACCTTGGTCTGGATGCCCAGCACTGACCCACTGCCTTCACAGAAGCCTGGCAGCTGCAGAGCAGATGGCAGGGTGAGCATCAGGGCAGCAGCTGCAGCGCTGGAGCCGGTTCTGGGCTCCCCACTTCAAGGGCAGGGACTTGCTGGAGAGGGGACAGCAAAGGGCTGCAAAGGTGCTGAGGGCACTGGAACATCTCTGCTGAGGAAAGGCTGAGGGACTTGGGGCTTTAGTCTGGGGAAGAGCAGCCTGAGGGGGGATCTCAGCAGTGCTGATCAAGGGTGGGTGTCAGGAGGATGGGGCCAGGCTGTGTTCAGTGGTGCCCAGGACAAGAGGTGACAGGCACAAACCTGAACATAGGAAGTTCCATCTAAACATGAAGAGGAACCTCTTTAATTTAAGAGTGACAGAGCCCTGGAGCAGGCTGCCCAGAGAGGTGGTGGAATCTCCATCCCACCTGAGATTCCTGGGCATGTTCCTGAGTGACCTTCTCTAGGTGACCCTGCCTGGGCAGGGGGGTTGGACTGGATGATCTCCAGAGGTGCCTTCCAACCCCTACCATTCTGTGATCCCACACCCACCACAAGCCCTGGTGCCAGCAAAGATGGGCCAGCCCACAACTGCTCCAATTCCAGCCCTAAAGAAAGTGCTTGGCCTGCTTAGGGCCAGGGGTGAGGTGTGACAGCTGAAGGCACCCTGCAGGTCACTGGGAAGCTGGGCTGGCACCACCCAAGCAGCTCAGCTGGCAGGCCTCAGCTCCCTGCATCCCAAGCCCATCTCCATGACTTGCAAAAAAACAGGATGCAGGAAACTTTTCTGGGAGACATGTGGGGAAACTGGGTAATGCCTGACATTATCCCTCTGCCTTTCCCCCTCCAGGGAAGCCCAAAGCTCAGGACATCCCTTCCCAGAGAGATGCTCATCAAGAAAGGACCAGAAGCAACATCATGCCCCAAAACCTCACTTTCTGCTTCAGCCTCACCATGAGCTAAACCCCTGCCCAGTGACAGCCAAGGCCAGCAACCTCCAGGAGTTACTCACCTTGTGCAGCTCCTTCTCTACACCAGGGGTTATCATAATGATGGACACAAGGGTGCCCAGGAAGAGGAAGAAGGTGAAGAGGAGGCGTGAGACAGTGGAGTTCTTGGTTGAGGGGCAGCAGCCACACAGCAGGCATGGTGCAGAGCCACAGAGACAGGACACCTGCAAGGAGAGATTCCCCCCCTAGGTCAGAGGGGCCAAACATGTGCCCAGGTTGAACCATAAGCTCTGCCCAGGAATCCACCACACTGTGCTGAGGGCTTTGCTCAGAGCCTCTCAGCAGCCGGCATCACAACTCACATCCTGTGGGACCTCATGGAAATGGCCCCAAACCTCTGAATCACCCCCACCAAAAGCTGCTGAAGACCAAAAGAGCCACAGGAAGGAGTGCAGTGCAACAACCACCCAGCAGGGAAAGCACAACCACAGAATGGATTTGGTTGGATGAGACCTTCAAGATCATCCAGTCCAAACCTTAACCCAGCACTGCCAGGTCAGCACTAAACCAAGGCTGAGAGCCCTGGGGGTGCTGAGCCTGGAGAAGAGCAGCCCCAGAGGGGATCTGAGCAATGCTCAGCAAGAGATAAAGGGCTGGGGAGCAAGAGGCTGGGGCCAGACTCTTGTCAGTGGTGCCCAGGGACAGGCCAAGGGGCAACGAGCACAGACTGGAACCCAGGAGGTTCCATCTGAACAGGAGGAGAAACTTCCTTGGTGTGAGGGTGCTGGAGGCCTGGAGCAGGCTGCCCAGAGAGGTTGTGGAGTTTCCTTGTGTGGAGAGCTTCCAACCTCCCCTGGCCATTGTGCTCCTGGGCAAGCTGCTGTGGGTGCCCTGCTTTAGCAGGGGGCTTGGACTGGATGACCTCCAGAGGTCCCTTCCAGCTCCCACCACTTTATGGGATCCTGTGACAACAGAGGAACTTCAGCCTATTTCCTTTTTTCTCAAGCCTCACTGAAGCCACCACAGCCCCACAGCCTCCCCTGTCCCATAGTCTGGCCCAGGGAGCAACCAGGCAGGTGTGGTGTGGCCCCAGGTGCAGGTACTGCCCAGAGACCACCAGGGATTCAATATTGTGAGTTTAAAATGCCACTGCTCCACTGCCCAAACACTTTTCCCTAGCTAAAACCATTCCCAAACCCACTCCCTTCAACATCTACAGCTCTGGGTGGTTTTAACTCCTGTATCAGAGCCAGCTTCTTCCTGGGAACCTCTGTGACTATCTCTGGTCCTCAGCAAATGATTTTCCCCTCTGCCTACAAGCTGGCTTCATTGATTTATTGTGCTTTCAGTCCTTCATTTCTTGCCTTTGAGCAGCTCTTCCTCTCCTGCACTTGAGGCACAGCAGCTGGCCAGATGCATTTGCCAGCAGGAGAAGGGTGCAGCTCTCTCCCACTGTTAAAGGATGTGAATGTGCCATGTCCTTCCTAATCATGACCACCATTCATTAAATATAAAACCACAGAATCACAGAATCATTAAGGTTGAAAAAGACCTCCAAGATCATCAACCATCAAGCCAACACCCCCATGGCCACTAAACCCTGTCCTGAAGCACCATATCTCAGTGGGGTTTGGAACATCTTCAGGGATGGTGACCCCATCACTTTCCTTGGGCAGCCTGGTCCAGTGCTCAACCATCAGTGTCAATTCCAACCACAAGGGCCATGAGGATGAGCAGAGGGCTGGAGCTGCTCTGCTATGAGGACAGACTGAGAGAGTTGGGGTTGTGCAGTCTGGAGAAGAGAAGGCTCTGAGGAGACCTTCTTGTGGCCTTCCAGGATCTGAAGGGGGCTCCAAGAAAGCTGGGGAGGGACTTTTTAAGATATCAGGGAGTGACAGGACTGGGGGGAATGGAGCAAAAATAGAAATGGGTAAATTCAGATTGGATGTTAGGAAGAAATTCTTCCCCATGAGGGTGGTGAGACACTGGCACAGGTTGTCCAGGGAGGTGGTGGAAGCCTCATCCCTGGAGGGTTTTGCAGCCAGGTTGGATGTGGCTGTGAGCAACCTGCTGTGGTGTGAGGTGTCCCTGGGCATGGCAGGGGGGTTGGAACTGGCTGAGCCTTGAGCTCCCTTCCAACCCTGACAATTCTGTGATTCTTCTCAGTGCTAAAACTAGTGTTAAAAAACGGACAGAGAAAAGAAAAGCATCTGCTGAGCTGCTGTGTGAGGACATCCCCCCCACAGCTCCCTCATCAAGGATGCTCACAAGTGATCACTTTGACTCCCCAAACCACCTGAGGTGGCTGTGAACTGATTTTTTAAATGTGACAAAAATCACCTCCTTGCTGATTTGTTGCTCTTCACCTCCATCCCAGCCCCACCACAGACTGAGCTGATGGTGCCCATGGCTGAGAGCCCTGGAGAAGAGCAGCCCCAGAGGGGATCTGAGCAATGCTCAGCAAGAACTAAAGGATGGGGGGGCAAGAGACTGGGGTCAGAATCTTGTCAGTGATGCCCAGGGATAGGACAAGGGGCAAATGGCACAAAGTGGGATCCCTGCATCCCTCAGGGACCATCATCCCACCTCTCCAGGAGCTGCTCAAGAGGCATCACTTGATGTGTTCAGCTTGAAAGCAGGAAAAAAATGGCCTTTAATTAGAGACTTCTTCCTTTCAGGCTCGTTAACTGCACCATTTGCATTTAAAATGTGCCAGGGCTACTGCCTGCAGCTCCCCTTCAGCTCATCACCAGCACAGAAAACAACACAAATCCCTTTGGATGCAGGATTCTGCATCATTTGACCGGGCAAAGCAGCTCAGTGCAGCCTCACCATCAAGCACATAAATACCTCCAGCTCCTCTCCTTTCACAGCCACCTGAACCAAAAATCACCAGTCCCAAAAAGGCCTGAAAGAGGCCTGGAAAAGGGTGAGGTTTGTGTTTGTTTAGGAGCTTGGTGGATCTGGGGGTTCAGCCCCGTGGGGAAGCACCACCAAAGACTTGCAGGAGGTACAGCCCCGGGCAGCATGAGTTTCCCAGAGGGGGGAAGGGTGCCATGGAATCATCAGATCCCAGAATCATGTGGGTTAGAAGAGACCTTCAAGATCACCCAGTCCAACCCTGAACCCACAGCACTGCCAGGGCACCACCAAACCATGGCCCTCAGCACCACATCTCCACAGCTTTGAAGCCTCTCCAGGGCTAAGGACTCCACCACTGCCCTGGGCAGCCTGCACCAGGCCTTGACAATCCTCAAGGGGAAGAAATTGTTCCTCATGCCCAACCTAAACCTGCTCTGGAGCAACTTGAGGCCATTTCCTCTTGTCCTACCACCTGGTTCCTTGGGAGAAGAGCCCAGCCCCTACCTGGCTCCAACCTCCTCTCAGGGAGCTGCAGAGAGCAATGAGGTCTCCCTCAGCCTCCTCCTCTCCAGGCTGAACACCCCCAGCTCCTTCAGCTGCTCCTCCCCAGCCCTGTTCTCCAGACCCTTCCCCAGCTTTGTTGCCCTTCTCTGGAGCTGCTCCAGCCCTCAAGGTCCTTTCAGGAGTGAGTGGCCCAAAACTGAACCCAGGATTCAAGGTTCATCCTCACCAGTGCTCAGCAGAGGAACACAACCCCTGCCCTGCTCCTGCTGGCCACACCATTGCTGATCCAGACCAGGATGCTCTTTGCCTCCTTGGCCACCTGGGCACTCCCTGGCTCATATTCAGCTGCTGTCACCCAGCACCCCCAGCTGCTTTTCCACCTGCAGCCACACACCTGCCCACAGCTTGCCATGGGGACCCTTTGCCAGCTTCCTCTTGTTCTATCATTTGTTCCTTGGGAGAAGTGTCCATAGGGCCAGGATGAAACTGGGCTGAAGGGAAACCTTGCTCCAGACATGCAACTTCCAAACCCTGTGGGTGCCCACTGGGAGGGCAGCATGCTGAGGTAATTTCTAGTCCAAGTGTTTTTGGAAGCCCCCAGCACCCCCAGGGCCTGACAGAGGTTTATTCTCCAGGACATCTCTCACAGAGCCAAGGCCCATGGCCATATTTCAGGGTCTACAGCTCCTTCCAACCACAGCAAGGCAACCCCCAAGGAGATGAGGTACAGCAGGGTCTACAGCTCCTTCCAACCACAGCAAGGGAACCACCAAGGAGATGAGGTACAGCAGGGTCTACAGCTCCTTCCAACCACAGCAAGGGAACCACCAAGGAGATGAGGTACAGCAGGGTCTACAGCTCCTCCCAACCACAGCAAGGCAACCCCCAAGGAGATGAGGTACAGCAGGGTCTACAGCTCCTCCCAACCACAGCAAGGCAACCCCCAAGGAGATGAGGTGCAGCAGGGTCTACAGCTCCTCCCAACCACAGCAAGGCAACCCCCAAGGTGATGAGGTACAGCAGGGTCTACAGCTCCTTCCAAGCACAGCAAGGCAACCCCCAAGGAGATGAGGTGCAGCAGGGTCTACAGCTCCTCCCAACCACAGCAAGGCAACCCCCAAGGAGATGAGGTACAGCAGGGTCTACAGCTCCTCCCAACCACACCAAGGCAACCCCCAAGGAGATGAGGTGCAGCAGGGTCTACAGCTCCTTCCAAGCACAGCAAGGGAACCCCCAAGGTGATGAGGTACAGCAGAGTCTACAGCTCCTTCCAAGCACAGCAAGGGAACCCCCAAGGAGATGAGGTGCAGCAGGGTCTACAGCTCCTCCCAACCACAGCAAGGCAACCCCCAAGGAGATGAGGTGCAGCAGCCCCATCCCACTGAGCTGCTTGGTGCAGCAGTAACATGAGAGTCCTGCCTGGCCAGAGCCTTTCCTCATGGCTCTTGGTGCCCTTCTGCTGTACCCCACTCAGAGCACCTTGGAAGCAGATCCCTTGTGCCATGTCCTAGCCCAACCTGCTGGCCAAGCAGCTCCTAAATTCCCCTCTTTCTCTTTAAAATGCAAATGGTTCCAAGCAAGGCAGATCCCACCACCTTCCAACAGCACTGGGCATGCTCTGATGCATCTCCTCTGAAAGCCTTTCAAAGATGTCCCTAAGTGTGAAGGTGGCCAAGCAGCAGGATGGAAAAAGCCAGCCCAGGGAAGTGGCTGCAGCGTGGGAGTGGTGGACTCAGGAGGAAGCTTTGGGTTTCAGCTGCTGCAGATGAAAAGATTAACTTCTCCAGTTCCTCTGTGTGGTTAGATCCAGCTCACCTCCAGCACCACTGCCACGCAAGGGCTGCTGTGCCCTCCTCTGTCTGGTGGCTGGGAGAGTGTGAAGCTGGACAAGCAGTGTCCACCCAACCAGGGAAATGTAATACCCCCAAGCCAAGGACACTGCATTCATAGAATGGTTGGGGTTGGAAGGGACCTCAAAGCTCATCCAGTTCCAACCCCTCTGTCATGGGCAGGGACACCTCCCACCAGCCCAGCTTGCTCAAGGCCTCATCCAGCCTGGCCTTGAACATCTCCAGGCCAGAGGCATCCACAACCTCCCTGGGCAGCCTGCTCCAGTGTCTCACCACTCTCACTGGAAAGAATTTCTTCCTAATCTCCAGTCTAAATCTGCCCTCCAAAACCACCCCAACACCACCAGCTCAACCACACTAACCCAACTACATCAGTCCAGCTACACCAAATCAATACCACAAACCCAACACCAGCCCAGCTACCCCAGCTGACCTCCACCAGCCCAGCCCCATCAACCCATCAGCCCCAATCCACCACCTCAACACCAAACTACACCAATCCAGCAACCCCCATCCAACTACACCAACCCAACTCCATCAACTCAACTACACCGGCCCCAAAACCATCAGCCCAACTCCACCAACCCCACTCACACAGAATCACAGAATCCATAAGGTTGGAAAGGACCTCAAGGATCATCAAAGTCCAACCTGTCACCCAAGACCTCATGACCACTAAACCATGGCACCAAGTGCCACGTCCAATCCCCTCTTGAACCATCCAACCCTGCTCCATCCATCCAACCCCGCTCCATCCATCCATCCATCCAACTCCACTCCATCCATCCAACTCCACCAACCCCACTCCATCCATCCAACCCCGCTCCATCCATCCAACCCCGCTCCATCCATCCATCCATCCATCCAACCCCACTCCATCCATCCAACCCCGCTCCATCCATCCAACCCCGCTCCATCCATCCATCCATCCAACCCCACTCCATCCATCCAACCCCGCTCCATCCATCCAACCCCGCTCCATCCATCCATCCATCCAACCCCACTCCATCCATCCAACCCCGCTCCATCCATCCAACCCCGCTCCATCCATCCAACCCCACTCCATCCATCCATCCATCCAACCCCACTCCATCCATCCAACCCCGCTCCATCCATCCAACCCCGCTCCATCCATCCAACCCCGCTCCATCCATCCATCCATCCAACCCCACTCCATCCATCCAACCCCGCTCCATCCATCCATCCATCCAACCCCACTCCATCCATCCAACCCCGCTCCATCCATCCAACCCCGCTCCATCCATCCAACCCCGCTCCATCCATCCATCCATCCAACCCCACTCCATCCATCCAACCCCGCTCCATCCATCCAACCCCGCTCCATCCATCCATCCATCCAACTCCACTCCATCCATCCATCCAACTCCACCAACCCCACTCCATCCATCCAACCCCGCTCCATCCATCCAACCCCACTCCATCCATCCAACTCCACTCCATCCATCCAGCTCCACCAACCCCACTCCATCCATCCAGCTCCACCAACCCCACTCCATCCATCCAACCCCACTCCATCCAGCCAGCCCCACTCCATCCATCCAACCCCACTCCATCCAGCCAGCCCCACTCCATCCAACCCCACCAACCCCACTCCATCCATCCAACCCTACTCCAGCCATCCAGCCCCACTCCATCCATCCAACCCCACTCCATCCATCCATCCATCCATCCAACTCCACTCCATCCATCCAAGTCTACCAACACCACTCCATCAACCCAATAACCCAAACAACCCCCACTCCAACACCTCAACATCAGGCAAACTCCACCAACCCCACTCCACACCTTCTGCAAGCTGCCCCTGCCCCAGTACATCCAGGGCTGAAGAAACTGAGTCAAGCAGGAGCAATGCTGAGCAGCTGGTTTTTATCTCCTGTTTAATTAACAACCCAGCAGGTTAATCAGTACCAAACCCACAGCTCCAGGCTTGGGAAGCTGGTGACTCCCAGGTCTGGGAGGTGGCTTTGCACTGGTGCAACCAGACCAGCACTCCCCAGAAGGTGCCCAAAATATGCTGGAGGGCTGCTCATACCCCTGGGGTTTGCTTTGGCTTGGGCAGGCTACTGCTGGCAACACCAACCCTGTCCCCAGGGAAGGCAGCTCGAGGTGACCATGCCAGCTGTGGCAGTGAGGGACAGAGAAAGGGACATTTTGTGTGTGTGATGTCAAGTTCCACCTGGCTTGCAGAGCATTGATGGGACAGTGCTGAGGGGAACTCTTGGCAGCCTCCTGTGGCTCTGGGTGAAACGATACAGGGTGAGCAGAGGGAGGTAGTGCAGGTTTTTATGGGGGTGCTGGTTGACAGCAGCTGAAGATCAGCCAGCAGAGTGCCCAAGTGGCCAAGAAAGCCACCAGCAGCCTGGCCTGGATCAGCAATGGAGTGGCCAGCAGGAGTGGAACAGTGATGGTGCTCCTGTACTGGGCAATGGTGAGGTCACCCCTTGAGTGCTGGGTTCAGTTTTGGGCTCCTCACTCCAAGAAGGACATTGAGAGGCTGGAGCAGGTCCAGAGCAGGGCAACAAACCTGAGGAAAGGTCTGGAGAACAGGGCTGGGGAGGAGCAGCTGAGGGAGCTGGGGGTGTGCAGCCTGGAGAAGAGGAGGCTGAGGGAGACCTCATTGCTCTCTACAGCTCCTGCAAGGAGGCTGGAGCCAGGTGGGGGTTGGGCTCTTTTCTCCAGTACCAGGTGACAGAAGGAGAGGAAATGGCCTGAAATTGTGCCAGGGGAGGCTTAGGTTGGAGATGAGGAAAAATTTCTTTGCTGCAAGAGTGGTCAGGGATTGGCACAGGCTGCCCAGGGGGGTGGTGGAGTCCCCATGGCTGGAGGTGTTCAAGAAACCTGTGGGCATGGCACCTGGGGACAGGGTTTGATGGCCATGGTGGGGTTGGGTTGAGAGTTGGACTGGATGATCTTTAAGGGATTTTCCAACCCAAACCATTCTATTGTTTAATGATTCCAATTAAGAAAGGGGGGGTGGGAGGGGGTTCTTCTGTTGTAGTCTTTCAGTTCAGACTTGAGCTCAAACACCTCTTTAGTCAACCAGCTCCACTGGAAGAAATTGGAGAACTACCTTTACATATAGATAACTCCACCTCATTACCATGGCTGGGGCCAGAAGGGTGTTTTAGGGGGAAAAAAAAAAAAAAAAACTGAATTAGGCCAGAAAGCTGCCAGGCTCCTCCCTCTGACTTCCCTCAGCAGCTTCCTATTGTTAAACCTCTGAAGCTTGGAGGTCAAGTTGCAAAACCAGCTCTGGGCCCAGGTTTCCTGGGCCTGGGTTTCCAGGCCAGCTGCTCCCAGGTTGGTTTCACAGCCCTGCCTTGGCACTGTGCCCGCAGGTGTGGCAACACCAGGAAAGGCAACACCGGCTGTGGGCAGCTGCCTTCGTCACCAGGAGTGGCAGCCTGAGCCAGGAACCCTGTGGCATCAGGCATGGCACCCCAAAATTGTGCAGCCTGTGTCACCAAGCGTGGGCACAGCTCCCCAGATCATGCACGCTGCATCAGTGGGCATGGGCATGGCAGCCTGAGCCATCCACCCAGCAACACCAGGAATGGCACCCCAAGTCATCTACCCTGTGACAGCAAGCATGGCACCCCCAACCACACACCCTGTGACAGCAAGCATGGGCATGGCACCCCAAATCATGTACCCTGAGTCACCAGACATGGCACCTCAAATAACATACCCTGAGACACTGACCCTGGCACTGAACCACACACCCTGAGACACTGACCCTGGCACCCCAACCACACACCCTGAGACACTGACCCTGGCACTGAACCACACACCCTGAGACTGACCCTGGCACCCCAACCACACACCCTGAGACACTGACCTTGGCCCATGGCACCCCACCCAGAGCCCCCTGACTTGTGGGCCTGCCCCCTACAACCAAGCTGCTTCTATTCCATCCTCAGCCTCCTGTTTTGGGGCTCAGCAGTGAGAACCAGGCCCCCAACCCCTCAGCACTGGATGGGTACAGCAGGACTCAACCCCCCTGCAGTGTCACAGGGCAGAGGGGGCAGGATCTCCCTGCTCTCCCAGATGCAGCAGGGCATCACTCCTTGGGGTGCCCAAATCCCTCAAGTGCCGTGGGGTGCAGCAGCCCAGATACCCTCAGACTCCTTAACCACGAATGTTCCTGAGCCCCAGAGTGGGGCAAACCCTCTGGGTCTGCCCTGGACACCCCGAGGGCGTGGGAGGACATCCAGCTCTGTGTGTTCCCTGCATCCCTCCAGGCACAGCGGGGTGTATCCCCCTGGGGGTCCCCCGCATCCCCCACACCCGCCTGGATGAGTCACCTGGGGGTATCCTGTATGCCCCCAGGGTCCCCGGCACCCCCCGGGAGCAGCACTGCGCACCCTCGGGGCTCCCCTTGGGCCCCGCTCGCATCTCCTCCGCCCCCTCCCGGCTGTACCGAGGCACATCCCCAGGGTGTCCCCCAAGCCCCTGCCCGGGCCTCCCCTGAACCGGACCCGCAGCAGCGACCGCTCCCCGCCCCTGGGGCCGCTCCCGCCGCTGCGGTGCTCGGAGCCGGCGCAGCCCCAGCGCCCTCCCGCTCCCTCCCGGTGCCCAGGCCGGGCGGGCACTCACGCAGCTGAGCAGGGAACAGACCCCGAGACAAGCCCCCATGCTTCGGCCGCGGCAGCCGCCGGTTCCCCGCTCTCCGCCGCTCCCTCCCCGTCACGCTGGCTCCGCCCGGGCCGGCCCCCGGGCTCCGGGCTCCGGCCGCACCTCCCCCGGGGCGGCCCCTGCGGCGGCGGGGCGGGTCCCGGCGGGCCCACGGACCGAGGGCGGGGGAGTCCCTGCATCCCCCCCAGCCCCTCCATCACCTCACCCTGAGCCGCTTCACCCCCTCCGAGCCCCTTCATCCCCACCTCCAGCCCCTCCGTCCTCCCCCGGGCGCCTCCAGCCCTTCTCCATCGCCCCTGAGCTCCTCCAATCCCTACTCCCGAGCCCCTTCAGAACCTCCCAGCACGTCCCTCATTCCCTGAGCCCCTCCATCCCCCACCTCGACCTCTTTCATCCCTTCTCCCAAGCACCTCCATTCCCCCACCCTGAGTCCCTCTGTTTCCTGCCCCAAGCCACTCCATCTCCCCCAGTCTCTCCATCATCACTTCCAAGTTCCTCCATGCCCTTCCCCTTGATGGCCATTTCCAAACCAGCTCAGACCCTTGGCTGGCTCCATCCTACAGCTTCCCTGGCCCAAGGCTGTGAGAGAAGGATGACAAGGAGGAGGAAGAGGAGGTTGGGTGCTCCTCGCTCTCCCTTCCAGGGATGATGTTCTGGGTCTCCAGGTGCAGCACCTCAGAGAATCATGAAATAGTTTGGGAGTGGCTTCAAGGATCCAGCCTTTCCTGGGAGAACCTCTGTGCAGAGGAGCTGGCCCCACATCCTGCCCAGCTGGATCTTAAGTGTCCAGTGTTGGGAACTCCACCACTTCCCTGAGGAGATCATTCCAATGGCTGCTTCATCTGCTTCTTGAGTCCAACTGGAATCTCCCCAGGATTAATTGGTCCTCTCAACCCTCATCTTCTCCATGGGACTCCTTGTGGAAAGGAAGTCTCCACATTCTTTAACAATTGGAACATGATGAGAAGGTCTCCCCTGAGCCACCCAGTCCTCCCAGCCTTTCCTCACATGGCAGCTTCCCAGGCCTTGGATCATCTTTGTGGCCCTTCTCTGGACCCTCTCCAGCCTGTCCACAGCTTTTTTGACAGTGAGGGCTAAAACTGGGCACAGTGTTCCAGGCATGGCCTGACCAGCACTGATTGGGACAAAGACTCTTTACCTCTGCAGGTGATGCCCTTGGTGGTGTGATGCCCTTGGTGGTGTGAAGCTCTTGGTGTGATGCCCTTGGTGGTGTGATGCTCCTGATGGTGTGATGCCCTTGGTGGTGTGATGCTCTTGGTGGTGTGAAGCTCCTGATGGTGTGATGCCCTTGGTAGTGTGATGCCCTTGGTGGTGTGATGCCCTTGGTAGTGTGATGCCCTTGGTGGTGTGATGCTCTTGGTGGTGTGATGCTCTTGGTGGTGTGATGCCCTTGGTGGTGTGATGCCCTTGGTGGTGTGATGCTCTTGGTGTGATGCCCTTGGTGGTGTGATGCCCTTGGTAGTGTGATGCCCTTGGTGGTGTGATGCTCTTGGTGGTGTGATGCCCTTGGTGGTGTGATGCCCTTGGTGGTGTGATGCTCTTGGTGGTGTGATGCCCTTGGTAGTGTGATGCCCTTGGTGGTGTGATGCCCTTGGTGGTGTGATGCCCTTGGTAGTGTGATGCCCTTGGTGGTGTGATGCCCTTGGTAGTGTGATGCTCTTGGTGGTGTGATGCCCTTGGTGGTGTGATGCTCCTGATGGTGTGATGCTCCTGATGGTGTGATGCCCTTGGTAGTGTGATGCTCTTGGTGGTGTGATGCTCTTGGTGTGATGCCCTTGGTGGTGTGAAGCTCTTGGTGGTGTGATGCCACTGGCTCCAGCACCTCCACATCTCTCTTGGATTGAGGTGCCCAGAACTGAACCCAGCACTCGAGGTGTGGCCTCCCCAGAGCTGAGTCCCAGGGGACAATCCCCTCCCTGCTCCTCTGGACCCAGCATTTCTAATCCCAGCCAGGATGCCTTTGGCTTTCTTGGCCCCCTGGGCACACTGCTGCCTCCTGTTCAGCTGCTTGTCCATTAGCACCCCCAGGTCCCCTTCTGCCAGCTGCTTTCCAGCCACACTGCCCCAAGCCTGGAGCCTTGCTTGGGGTTGTTGTGACCCCCTGGGTAGAAGGACCCAGGGGGCATCTGCCCACAGAGACCCAAGGGTGGGAGCCAGGGCTGGCAGGCAGTTGGTTTTCCTGCTCTTCCTGCCCAGCCAGAGCCTGGTACACCCCCCTGGAGTGATGAGCAGGGCTCTGCTGCTGGCATGCATAATTCAGGGGCTGGGATAAGCTGGGATCTGCTAGCCCATTTCCAGAGCCTAAATTTAGACAGCAGGGGAAGTACAGGACCATGTGGCAGCAGGCAGGCTTGGAGGGGCACAGGGCTGGGACAGCAAGGGACCAACATGTCCCCTATGTCCTTGAGGCACAGGAGGGTGGCACACTTCTTGCTCTGAAAGTAAAGCTGCAGGGTTTGCCCTCTGACCAGCAGCTGGCACAGGTGGCAGGAAGATCTCCTCAGTCTCCCTGGGCTCCCAAACTCTGCCAGCTGCTTGCAGCCCTGCAAGAGGAGAGGCCAGCACCCAAAAACTGCTCACTGACCTCAGCTCATCTCAGGTTACTTCTCCTGTGGGAGGTGGCCAGGCTTGTGTGTTGGGCACCTGCCCAGCCTGGCATTGTGGGCACGGGTTTGGCAGCAGCCTCCATGGGCTGGCTCCAGGCACAGTCCCCAGGTAGGAGGTGGGGGCTTGGCAGCAATCAGCTCTTCCCAGCCTGGTGACGTCTGCAGCAAGAGTGTCCTTCAGGCCCTGTCCTCCTAGGAAGGGCAAATCGATTCCAGGAGTATTTGTCCCCGTGGTCCTGCTGTCCCCCTGTGTCTTGCAGGGACAGGAGCCAGCTGGCACGCTGGGAGAAGAAATCCCACCGGCTCTTGGAGCCTGCAGGGACCACACTGTCCCCTCGTCCCCTTTGATGATGCCACCAGATGGCAGTGCCGGGATGAGACCAGTGCAGGACCGTGGGGACAGTGGCTAGACCTCATCCCTGCCTGCTCCTGGATGGCCAAGCAGGGACCCACCTGCCAGGAGGGAGAGGATTCCCCACCCGTGTCACAGAGGGGTTCCCACACCTGGCTTTTGCTGGTGAGCAGAGGCCACACCATCACCACCCCCTTCCAGCACCAGTCTCTCATTGTCCTCTCCTCAGGAGGTGGCTTGTGGCCAGGGAGAGCTGCCCTGGGCCAGACTGGGAACCACTAAGGCAGGCAGCAGGGTCAGCAGTGGCAGCTGTGGCAGTCCCCATGCACCACAGGACACGCTGGGTTTACAGCATCCTGCACACAGGGAAGATGAGGAATGGGAGAGGAGAGACACTGGCCAGAGCCCAGGGACGTGAGGCCACCTCCAGCCTCCACCACCACAGAAGTCCCCAACGCATGTCCCACAGCTCAGCAGGGCTGGGACCACCCTGGCCCACATACCCCTCATCCAACACCTTTTTTTCTGCCCTGCCCCCCCCTCCATTCCCTCTCCTGCATCACTCAGCATCCCCAAAGCACCAGGGGACATGAGCTGGGGACTTCTGTCTCTCCCCTTCCCACCAGTGCCTGGGTCAGGGGTCAGGCTCTCATTTGCTGGCATTCTAAGGTTGGAGGTGGCACTATCCTGGCAGCCAGCAAGACCAAGGGCAGCTTGCCAGGGCTGTCCTCCCATCCAGGGACCTGGGAGGAGGGGGGGAGGGGGAAACAAATGATCTCATGTGACAGTAAGTGGGACAATACCAGCTTAGCCGTGGGCACAGCCAGCAGGGTTCCTGCTGTGCCTTGAGTGCTGCTGCTCGTGGTTAAACCTGCATTACCATAATTAATAATCATTAATAATCGAGGCTGTGCTTGGGAAACCAGCTAAAGCCACCCAGCACCCCTCCCCCACAGCATCCTCTGGTCATGGCAAGCACAGGCAGGGTGTAAGTGTGCATTTGCTGAGGTGATGGGTTGGGATTTGATCCACCCCTGCTTCATGGAGTTGTCCTACCCTGGGGGCTGGCCCTACTCCTGGATGGGGCTTTTAGGGCAGGCAGGACCCTTCCTTTCAACCATCAGCTGCCAGCAAGCACTCAGAGCTCCCCAAAACACCCAAAGCACAAAGCTTTCACTCAGAGCTCCACAAAACACCCAAAGCACAAAGCCAAGGCTGGAGTGAGGTGGGGGTTGATCTCTTCTCCTTAGTAACAAGTGATAGGATGAGAGGAAATGGCCCCAAGTTGCAGCAGGGGAGGTTTAGGTTGGACATTAGAAGAAACTACTTCCCTCAAAGGGTCCTCAAAGCCTGGCACAGGCTGCCCAGGGAGGTGCTTGGATCCCCATCCCTGGAGGTGTTTCCAAGAGGCAGAGATGTGGTGCTGAGGGCCATGGTTTAGCCCCAGCCTTGGCAGAGTTAGAGACTGGTTGGACTGGATGAGCTGAAAGGCCTTTTCCAACCAACAAACCTCTGTGGTTCCAAGATGTAGTTAAACCTGCTCCAGCTGCAGATGTCCCTGCTCACTGCAGGGGGTAGGAGTAGATGACCTTGGAAGGTCCCTTCCCACCCAAACCATTCCCTGATTTAATGATCTCAGGGTGGTGGTCATCCATGCTGGGAGGTGGGGAAGGGGTGGTCCTCCTGCTCCTCCTGTGCTGCAAGGAGAGGCCAAGCAAGGAGGCTAGGAATAAATGTGCCCCTGGTTGCTGCCAGCAGTGCATTTTGTCAGCAGTGCTGCTTCTCTTGAGGCTTCCAGACAAGAAGGCACAAAGCCAGGCTGGGATGGGAAAGACCAATGCGAAAGTCCTGAGATTGCAGCAGCTCCCTCCCCCCTGGCTCTCAGGATGTCTTTGAGGCAGGGAATTAGTTTTCCACTAAGCTCCTCTGTAATGAGAACACAGGAGGACAGCAAGGGACGATTGCTGGGCCTTTAATTACAGAGGCTGGGGGGCTGGGGTCATGGGAGCCAAGATTCAAACCCAGGGGACATGGAGATGATTTTCAGGAGGACCACTGTAGGCACCTGCAGAACCTCCAGGGCTTGAGCTCCTGATTCCTTTTGTTTACCAAGACCTGTGCACACCACAGGCTCAGCAGCCAAACATCTCAAATGCATCAGCTCTTGAGACCAGGCTGAGAGGAACCTCGTGGAGACCAAGAAAATCATTTTCTATTGTTTTCCTATGAGGACAGCAAAGCTGGGGAAGGGTCTGGAGAACAGGGCTGGGGAGGAGCAGCTGAGGGAGCTGGGGGTGTTGAGCCTGGAGAAGAGGAGGCTGAGGGAGACCTCATTGCTCTCCACAGCTCCCTGAAAGGAGGCTGCAGTGAGGTGGGGGTTGGGCTCTTCTCCCTAATCTCAGGTGATAGAAGGAGGAGAAATGGCCTGAAATTGTGCCAGGGGAGGCTTAGGTTGAAGAGGAGGAAAAATGTCTTTGCTGCAAGAGTGGTCTGGGATTGGCACAGGCTGCCCAGGGAGGTGGTGGAGTCCCCACCCCTGGAGGTGTTCCAGAAACCTGTGGCCATGGCACCCGGGGACAGGGTTTGGTGGCCATGGTGGAGTTGGGTTGATGTCTGGGCTGGATGATCTCAGAGGCCTCTTCCAACCAAAACAATTCTATGATTATAAAACTCTCTTAGTCTAGTTACGGGCATCCAACCTGCTGCCATTGCTTCTGGGAAACCCACTGAGGATCAGGATTTGCATTTGGGACCCTCTTCGTGGGCCTTTGATCAGTTTGAGATGTCTTCAAGACCAGTGGGGTGCTGCAGAGCTGCCATGGATGGTGGTCTCCATTAAAGGACCATCACCAAACCTATCACCTGATGTTCCACAACCTGGGGTCTTCTCCCCAAAGTCTCTCCCAGCCAGAAGAGTGAAGGGCCAGAACCACTGCCACCCTTCTGTCCTTGAAGCCTGACTTAACCTGGGCTCACAGACACAGCAACTGTCTGGGAAAGCTTCAGCATCTCCCTGCTGGCTTTGGACAGACACCATTTGTCTTTCTCGTGGCAGTGGCCAGGTGCCTGGCTGCTGATGGATGGAAGTGTCACACAGGAGCTTCTGCACTGTCACAGCTGCTGGGTCTCTCATGGGGTGGAAAATTTAGGGAGGAGGTGACTCCACTTGGAGCTGAACACCCTCCCCAAGGTACCAGGATCTGAGTCAACAGAGATGATGGAGCAGAGAAGTTGGGGAAGAAGAAGCAGAGAGACTACTTGACCTGAAGATGTCCTTGGTCCCCTTGGCAGGAGGACCTGCTTCTTCTTTCATCCCTAGCTTTCACCCTCCAGAATGGTGCTGCTTCTGCTTTGCCCCCAGACCCAGCTCTGGGTTTGAGCCTCCCAATTTTCTTTCCTGGCACCCAAAGTCCCCAAGCTTCCTCCATAGAGTTGCAAAATCCAGAAGCCTAGAATGGTTTGGGTTGGAAATGACCTCAAAGTCATCCAGTTCCAACTCCCTGCCATGGGCAGGGACACCTCCCACCAGCCCAGGTTGCTCAAGGCCTTATCTAACCTGGCCTTGAATACCTCCAGGGAGGGGGAATCCACAGCCTCCCTGGGCAACCTGTGCCAGTGTCTCACCTCCCTCACTCTGAAGAATTTCTTCCTTATCTCCAGTCTCCATCTGCCCTCCTCAAGCTGCAACCCATTCCCTATCATCTTATCACTACAAGCCCTACTAAAAAGTCCCTCCCCAGCTTTCCTGTAGACACCTTTTGAGTACTGGAAGGCTCCAAACTCCATCGTGAACCTCCTCAAGCCCCTCACTCATGTTTCCCTTAACATCCCCACAGTGATAGAGTGTCCTCAGTGCCACCTGGGCATCCCAGCCTGGGAGGACTGCAGTTTTGGGATCTCCATGGAAGCTGGGTAGGGCATAGGAGGGTTTAGAGCTCATTCATTTTCAGCCTTAATGATTCCTCCTCCTGGAGCAATGACTAATGAGCCATGGGGATCCAATTAGGGTTCTCCAGGCTGCCTTTCTCCTTGTTCCTTGCTGTTTAAAGCAAAAAAAAAAAAAAAAAAAAAAAAGAGAGAGAAAAATAAAACCCCACAAGTACTGGCACAGAGACAATTTGATCATTGTCTCCTTAAGGAGTTCCTGGCTCCAGCAGAAATATCTCTCTTTGATAGGAGAGGCAGAAACCAAGCTGGAGTGGCCTGAGAGAAGTCTGGAAGAGAAAGATTTGGGGGTGTCAGTTGGTGACAAAGTCCCAAGGAGCCAGCAATGGTCCCTGGCAGCCAGCAGGCAGCTGTGTGCTGAGCTGCATCCAGAGCAGGGAGAGCAGCAGCACAGGGAGGGGATTCTGCCCCTCTGCTCACACCCCACCTGCAGCACTGCTTCCAGTTTTGGGGCTCCCAGGACATGAAACTGTTGGAGAGGGTTCAGGGTAGGTCACAAATATGATTAGAGGGCTGGAGAAATTCCCCTGTGGGGACAGGCTGAGAGAATTGGGGTTGTTCAGGCTGGAGAGGAGAAGGCTCCAGGCAGACCTCAGAGCAGCCTTCCAGTACCTGAAGGGGCTCCAGGAGAGCTGGGGAAGGACTTTGGACAAGGACTGAGAGTGCCAGGACAAGGGACAATGGCTTTGAGCTGGGAGAGGAGAGATTGAGACTGGAGATGAGGAAGAAATCCTATAGAGTAAGGCTGGGGAGAGACTGGCACAGATTGCCCAGGGAGGCTGTGGATGCCCTTCCCAATGCCAGGCTGGATGAGGCCTTGAGCAGCCTGGGCTAGGGGGGTTGGAACTGGATGATCTTTGGGGTCCCTTCCAACCCAACCCAACCCAACCCAACCCAACCCAACCCAACCCATTCTGTGATTCTGTGGCCCACGGGTGAGTGTGCTGTGGGGTGGGAGCCATGTCCCCCACTTTGCAGAGCTTTGTGGGGTGCAGGGGAGCTCACAGGCTGCCTCCTGAGGTTTGGGGCTTGATCCCTCCCCTGAGTGCTTCACACACGTGGATGCCTGGAGCTGCCCGGCTCTGTTCATTAAGCCCAGCAGCGAGCTGGGGCTTTCCACCACAGCTCCATAGGATCAGGGATGCTAATGAAATCCAGATGCTCTCCAGCAGAAAAATACCTCAACGTGGGCTGGAAAGACCCCAGAAAAATCCCGGGATGGGGCCCCCAAGGAGCGATGAGCTGCTGCTGGGAGTGACGCTCACTTGAACGGGCTGAGACACGGCAGGCTGCAAGGTGCCAGCGGGGAGGGTCTTGCTGTGTGTCCGTCCCTCCCCTCCTCCCTTCCCCCTCCTCCCCCAGCGGTGGCAGACCCCAGGTCCCGGCCGTGGCTGCGGCAGCGCTGCCGAGCCCCACGTGGCCCAGGCGAGCAGATTTTGCTTAGCTGCCTGCGCTATATTTAGCTGCCTGTTAGCGAGGGGTTAGCGAGCAGCGCCGGAGCCAGTGGCACAGCTAAGAATGTCAACGTAAAAGCAGCCAGGGATAAAAAAAGCCCAGCCTGGGCGCTGGGAGCTTTGCACAAATCCCTCACGCTGCTGGGGGTTGCAGGCAGGAGGGCAGGGCTGTGGGCACCACCCCGGCTGGTGGCGCTGAGGGAGGGGGTCTTTGCCCTCCACACAGTTGGAGGTTTGCCTGGGGGGATTTGGGGCTGGTCTGAATTGGATCAGAAACTGTGGCCAGCAGGAGCAGAGCAGGGATTGTGCTCCTGTGCTGGGCGCTGGTGAGGTCACCCCTCAAATGCTGGGCTCAGTTTTGGGCTCCTCAGTCCTAGGTGGACATTGAGGGGCTGGAGTGGGTCCAGAGAAGGGCAACAAAGCTGGGGAAGGGTCTGGAGAGCAGGGCTGGGGAGGAGCAGCTGAGGGAGCTGGGGGTGTGCAGCCTGCAGAAGAGGAGGCTGAGAGGAGACCTTCTGGCTGTCTACACCTCCCTGAAAAGAGGCTGCAGTGAGGTGGGGGTTGGTCTCTTCTCCGAAGGAACAAGTGATAGGATGAGAAGAAATGGCCTCAAGTTACACCAGGGCAGATTTAGGTTGGACATGAGGAAGAATTTCTTCCCCTTGAGGATTGTCAAGGCCTGGTGCAGGCTGCCCAGGGCAGTGATGGAGTCCCCATCCCTGGAGGGACTTCAAAGCTGTGGAGATGTGGTGCTGAGGGCCATGGTTTAGTGGTGACCTGGCAGTGCTGGGTTCTTGGTTGGACTCTTAAAGGTTTCCTCCAACCACAATGATTCTATAGCTTTATGACCCTGGCACCCAGGCAGATAATGAGGGTCTGCCATGGGGAGAACAGAGCCTGGTATCAACCTCAGGGCTTTTGAGGCATCCCCCTGCATGGGCAGGGGATAGTGGCAGGCAGGAGGGACAGTGGCAGGCAGGAGGGACAGTGGCAGGCAGGAGAGACAGTGGCAGGCAGGAGGGACAGGCTGCTCCCCAAAGCCAGGAGGTGTTCACAAGGCTCCCTGCATCCCCATCCAGGCATCTGGAAGTTACTGGAGCATGAACAACAGATCTGAGCACCTTTTTTTGTCTTTTTGCCCATTAAGACATCTTTTGGGGACGCTTCCCTTCTGCTCAGTTGTCTCAAACACACCTTTTTTTTTTTTCCCAAGTGCTCACCTCACTGCTCTGATCTGGTCTCCTAAAATAAGAACTGGGCACATCCCACCACATCCCAGCTCTTCCCAAACCTTCCTTGTGCTGCTCTGAGCTTCTCTATGCTGCTGTGACCTTGCCTGCACTCACCTCTTGCCTGTGCAAACCCAGCTGCTGCTCCAAAACTATCAGATTTAAGCCAATAAAGGTCTCAACACTTAGGAAAGGTGATTTCCAGAACTGCAGCTATTTTGTCCCAGAAATAATTTGCATGTTCTGCTTATCCTTTGGGGCAGGCAATTAATATTTTGATGGCTGGGCCCCAAGAGAGACACTTAAAGCTATTCCAGGTTTCACTGGTGGGATCACAGCTTCTGTGATGAACTGGCAGCAAGAAGAGCCCCAAGCTGTGGCTGCATCTGGCTGCATCACCCACCACACTCTTGGGTCAGGAAAGAGCTTTCACTGCTGCAAACAACCAAACAAATCATTCTTTTGGTCGGATTTTCCTGTTCTTCTGGCAACAGCAAAGTTGCAGATGAGTTGCAAAGCCCTCTGGGGGTTATTGCAGGTGTTGGAGTTGCTGGACCTCCAGAAAGAGGCAGAGTAGCTCATGTGCTGTCCCCCATCGTGGAAGGGATGCTGGTGAGGGGAAGATCTCCACCACCTCCATCACATCATGCCTGGAGGAGCTGCTGCTGCATCACCAAGGTGCCCTGCAAAGGGACTGTGCAGCAAGCTCAGATCCAGATGGCTGAGTACCCAGAGCACAGAGGACACCAGGAAGGACATTTTCTGTCTGCTGTGACCTTAACATCTCCTGTTGAGGCAGCACAGAGATGTCCAGGCTCTGGTGATGCTCCACCCTGCCTGGTGACAAATCACCTCCCTGGCAGGTGTCTGCTGCTGTTCTCCCTCTTGTTTGAAATCCTCCAGGCAACAAGATGCTCTCCCTGGCTCTGGCCTCCAGCATCTCGTGGGCAGGATGGTTTTCCTCAAGGGCTGAGCATGATCCATCCCAGAGGAGCCACCTCCATCACTCAGGGGCTGCTCTCCCCTATGCAGGCATGGCCCTGATGCTGTATCCTGCCCAGGCTCATGGAAAGTGCCTGTCCCCAGCCAGGAAACAACCTGCAGGTCCCCAAGCCCTGTGACCCGTGGCTCAGAATAGCACTTAAGGCAGGGAGTGACGCAGCCTGGAGGGAGCTGAGCTCAGGAATAGCCTTTCCTCCACGTCACCTCCATACCCAGCCAGGAATCAGGGGCTAAATGGGACTGGAAATTAGGAAGATGCATCTAAAAGAGGAACAGAGAAGTGCTGCTGTCCCTCGGGGGTGACTTTTCACCCAGATCAGAGCCTTGCAGGTGGGTGGAAACCAGCCCTGCTCCTCCCTTGCCTGCACCACTGGGCTGGGGGACAGTGCCCCAGTCTTGTGATAGCTCCAGGATCAGTGGCTTTTGATGACCTTCCTGCTGAAGTGGGACAAAGCAGCTCAGCAGCATCAGCAGGACAATAGACTCTCTCCAGCCCTTTTCCTCCCTGTTCTGGGTCCTTTTTTTTGAGGATAAAATGGGATTTAAAGCAGGTGGTAGAGCAAGGGTTGGTCTGCCCCCATCCTTGATGGCTTCACCTCCCTGATGGATAAAGCAGGGGCTCTCCTGATGCTCAGGAGGGCACAGGCAGAATATTTTAGGTCCTCCATCAACTCACCCTGCTGGGACCACTCTGGGAAGAGGATCCCAGTGCCTGCAAAGCCCAAGAGCAGGCATGGGAAGAGAAGAGGAAGAGCAGAGCAACCTTTGCTCCTGTGTCAATACAGCACCAAGCATCACAGCACAAGTCCAGTACCAATGCTCAGCTGGTGCTGCCTGACAAGGGAAGGATTTTTCCCTCCCAGCTGCCATGCTGATGCAGTTTTGCCTCACTGAGGATTGTACCAAGAGCTTTGTGAGCCTCGAGTGGGAGTCTGAGCTCCTGATGCTCCATGTCCTGGATGCTGGCACGTTTGGAGAGGTTATTCAGTGTCAGTAATGCACTGGCATAGAGATGCCAGCAATGAACTGGTTGAGCATGGAAGGCCTCACAGCCCTCTTGGTGCCTCACTGTACCCAAGTCCTCCAGCCCAGCCCTCCCCAAGGCACCACTCTGGCAGAGGGTAGAAACGGGGCCAACGCCATAGCTCTCCCGGGACAGAGCATCCCTTGGAGGCACCCAGGAGCTGGAGAAAGGGAGACCAGACTGCTCCATCGGGACCCTCTCCAACCACCCTGACCTTCCCCTCTCTCCCTCCCTGCCTGCCCAGCCTCTCCTCCCCTGCTCCCACAGGTCTGCTGACACAGAGGGCTGGCCGCCGCCCCCCTCGCCAGTGTCGCATCCGATCAGGTGCCAGGCAGGATAAACATCTCGGGTGCTGAGCCCGAGACTGCGAGGAGAGACAGTCAAGGAGAAAAGGGAGCGTGGGGAGCTAAAAATAGCATCTGGCAGAGGCTCCCTCCCCGCCGGCCGCGCGGGAGCTGCCAGTCGCCGTCACCACGCCTGAGCGAGCAGGCGGCAGAGACCTCCCTCCCGCTGCCTGCCAGCGCTGCTGCTGCGGGCGAGCACTGGGCTGAGAGCAGCCAAGGGCTGGAGAGCGATGGATCCCCAGCCCCTTTGGTGGGACTTGGCCTTCTACAGCCTCATGTAGGTTACAGAATCACAGAATCGAGCAGGTTGGGAGAGATCTTCAAGATCATTCCAGAATCAATCACAGAATTTGTCTGGTTGGGAGAGACCCCCAAGATCATCACAGAATTTATCTTGTTGGGAGAGACCTCCAAGATCGTCCTAGAATTTATCTGGTTGGGAGAGACCTCCAAGATCATCCTAGAATTTATCTGGTTGGGAGAGACCTCCAAGATCGTCCTAGAATTTATCTGGTTGGGAGAGACCCCCAAGATCATCCTAGAATTTATCTGGTTGGGAGAGACCCCCAAGATCATCACAGAATCAATCACAGAACTTACCTGGTTGGCAGAGACCTCCACAATCATCCAGTCCAACCCTTGATACATCACTGAAGAGTCAGCACTAAACCACGTCCCCAAGCACCATGTCTACACTCTGCTTGAACACCCCCAGGGATGGTGACCCCAACCACTGCCCTGGGGAGACCATTCCCACGCCTGAGAACCCCTGCAGCAAGGAAATGTTTCATAATATTCAGCCTGAAGCCCCCGTGGTGCAGCCTGGAACCATCTCCTCTGCCCTGCCACCTGTCATCAAGGAGCAGAGGCTGGACCCCTCCTGGCTCCAACCTCCCTTCAGGCAGTTGTAGAGGTTGGTCTCTTCTCCCTAGCACCAGGTGACAGAACGAGAGGAAATGGCCTGAAATTGTGCCAGAGGAGGTTCAGGTTGAAGATTAGGAACAATCTCCCTACCAAGAGAGTCCCAACCCTGACTAATCAACCAGAGCATGGCACTAAGTGCCTCTCCCTAGGTGCCTCAGGTTGTGGAAGGTGCAGCCTTCATCTGGATGCAGCCTTGGGGACATTCCCCTTGAGAGCCAGGAGGGGACAGTTTGGAGCCTCTCACCCACACCAGAGTGTTTGCCAGCTGCAGATGCAGGCAGGGGCACCAGTGGCAGCCCAGGAAGGGGACATATGGATCCTGCAGGCAGATTTGAGTTGCTTTTCACTCATGCTCAAGGAGGCTTTGCTCATCATTGCCTCTTCTCTTCCTTCTCCTCATGGAGGCTGTAGAAGGCCAAGACCCTCTACAACCTCTTACAGCAGGACTCATGGTGAGGCTGCCCAGAGAGGTTGTGGAGTCTCCTTCTCTGGAGACTTTCAAGGCCCATCTGGAAGTGTTCCTCTGTGACCTGACCTAGATTGTATGGTCCTGCTCTGGCAGGGGGGTTAGAATGGATGATCTCCTTGGGTCCCTTCCAACCCCTGACATCTGGGGATCCTGGGATATCTGAATTTGCCTTGCAAGGGTCAGGGGAGCATCTCCCTTCCAGGGCCAGCAGCTGCTGCTGAGCATGTCTCAGCCACCGGCTTCTCCACACAGCCCACAAACCCCAGATGGTGCTGAGCTCCGCCAGGGAAGGGACAGGATGGGTTCCTTGCTCTGGATGCTGAGCATAATCCCTGCAGGGAGGGTGGCCAGAGACAGCAATTTGGGAATGTGCCCCCAGTTCTACTCCTAGTGGGAAGAGCATCCCAGTAGAGGGCCATGGGAGCAGGGATCCCATTGCCTGGGTGCAATCTGCTTTGCCAGCCCTGGGGGCATCCATCTGGAGAGCCAGGAGGTGACATTTCAGGGCCTCTCACCAATACCAGGGTGCTCCCCAGTTGCAGGTGGGAGCACCAGTGGCAGCCCGTGGAGGGCAGATATAGATCCTGTGGGCAGATTTGAGTTGCTTTTCATTCATGCTCAAGCAGATTTTGTTCATCATGGCCTCTGCCCTCCCTCCTCCTTCTGACCCAGCTCAGGGGTGCAGGTGTGGAGCCCCCACCTCACACACTCGATTTTAGCCACATACCACCCCACAGGGCGATGCTGGTGCCCAGCAAGGAGCAGCCTGAGACAGCAACATCTGCTCAGTGCCCAGGCTGTGCCCAGCACCCTCCTGCAGCAAGGACAGCTCTTGTGGGGCAGCAAAACTTGGGGTGACAGGATCAGGTGGACGTCCCCAGGCTGTCCCAGCCCACCCACCTACCTGCCCCCCACCGGGCACCACATGCCTCAGGGTGCAGCCACGAGTTTTTTAATTGTATTATCCCAAAGATTTTGAGCCTTGAGGTGATTATTTGGAGCTGAAATCTTGGTGCAGGGCTGGGGACAAGCTGCCCTCTCCTGGGGTCGTGGGGGAGGGACCTCAGGAGGCGGGGTGCAGCCAGGGACCCAAATTCAGGAGAAATGTGGAGGGGCTGCAGTGTGTCCTGAGCAGCCTGGCAGCGCTGCTGGCCTGAGTGGGGCTACTGGGCACACCGGGTGGGCTACGAGCCCCGTGCTCAGGGTGCTGGGGCCTCCCGGTAGATCGCAGGGCAGGGTCATATGGACGGAGATGGGAACCCCGCGGGGAACTTCCCAGCCCTCCCCAGCTGTCGGGGGGACACTGAGTGTGGGGACAGCCCCGGGGAGGGGGATGGCTACGGGGTGAGGCGGGTCGATGCTCGGTGGGAATGGGAGGGAGGGGGCCCCGGCTGTCCCCAGCAGCCCCCGGCAGGGCCCAGAGGGGATGAAGGGGTTGGGGGGTAGGGGGTGGGCAGCGGGCGGGGCGGGGCGGTGGCGGCGGCGGGCGGGAAGGGGCCGGGCGGGGGGAGCAGCGGCGGCGGCGGCGGCGGCGGACGGGCGGCTGCAGGCGGCTCTGCCCCGGGTGCCCCAAGGGCTGCTGAGAGCCGGAGGCTTGCTCGGGGCTGCTGCCGAGAGCAGAGCATCCTCCAGCGGCCCGGCCGGCCTGCTTCGGCACCGGGAGCGGCACCGGGAGCATCAGCGGCATCGCGAGTAGCACCGGGAGCGGCATCGGCACCGGGAGCAGTACCAGGAGCAGCACCGAGATCAGCATTGGCACCGGGAGCGGCACCGAGATCAGCATCGACGCTGGAATCAGCACCGACACCGGCACAAGGATCGTCATCGGCACCGGGATCGGCACCGGGATCGGCACCGGAGGCAGCAGCAAGATCAGCATCGACACCAGGATCGCATCAGCACCGACACCGGCACACGGAGCAACACCAGCAGCAACATCAGCAGCGACACCAACATCAGCACCGGCAACACCGACCCCAGCAGCAGTGTCAGCACCAGGACCAGCACCGGCACCGGTACCACAGCCGTGGGCACCGGCCCCGGCAGAGCCCAGGTGAGCAGATGATGGGCGGTGGGTGCAGGTGACGTGGTCACATCGAGGCCCTGGGCCATCGAGGTAATGTCCCTTGGATCCTGCGTTCTGGGTGCCCACCGTGGGGTCTGGATGCCCACCCTGGAAAACAGGAACCCACCATGCATGGGAAGCAGGTGCCCACCATAGGGACTGGGTGCCCACCCATGGGCACCTCCATGGCAGTGCTTTGGAGCAAAGGGAGGGTGGAGAGGCAAAAGGCTCCGGAGCTGGTGGTGGCTTTGGGGCACAGATGGGTTTTGGGGGGATGAAACTTTGCAGTGGGTCGTGGTGCTGAGCAGGTGCTGGGGTGTCTCTAGAGGGCTTGGGCAGTCCATGTTCATCCCACCAGGGGCAAGTGGCTCCAAGGGGGATTGGAATAAACAGTAGTCAAGTGTTAGGTGAGGCTCATCCATCTCAGGGTGAGCTCTTCACATCAACCCCCATGGCGGCACCTCTGTCCCATCCTGGCACCCATTCCTGTCCCCTCACCCCTGTGCCCTGCTGCCCAGCAGGTCCTGGGGTCACCACTGCCCCTCCACCTTCCACTACGCCCCATCCTCCTGTCAGTTACCACGATCCCCCCAGCGTCCCCCCAGTGCCAGCCCTCAGCTTCCCAGATTAGAGCTTCCCAGATGATTTGGGCTCCAGGGAGCAGAGGGGGTCCCGGGCAGCCAAGAGCCCAGGAGAGCCAGCGTGGGCCTGAGCCACATTCCGTGCAGGGGACACACTCTGCTTGTGCCTCTTCCTGGGTGGCATCCTCTCGGGAGGAAAGGGCTTCCCCGGGGACAACCCCTCCCTCCCCGCTGCCTTCAGGGCTTTATTTTGGCAGCTTGCCCCTGCAGATGCTTGGAGCAGGTCCCTTTGGTCCCCAGAGCTGGCTCCTGTCCCTTGGCTGGGTGGCAGTGCCACCGAGGAGGAGGCAGAGGCAGCATGTCCTGCGCTCACCCTGAACACCCACAGCCCATGACCTTGGGGCTGTCCACCCAGGGACACCTCAGATCCTGCTCTCACAGAGGGCAGCCCAGGATGTCCTCTCTTGTCATGGCCAGGCAGGAGAGGTGGGAGATACAACAGGGGAATGGTCCTACCACTGCCCCCACCCTTCACATCCCACCCAGGAGGGTTTGGAGGGGGGAAAGCTGCTGACAGAGCCAGGTTCTCCTCATGCCTTTAAACTGAGGAGGGGGAGAATGTCACAGAATTTCTTCCTGGACTGGGATGCTGGGAGGCAGGAGGGGAGGTGGAAGAAGTGCTGAGAGCTGGGGGATGCTGCATGGGAGGCTGTAGGGGGCTGGGCATGCAGCCACCCTTGGGGGAATCCTTGGGGATCAGCTCCTGGTTCAGTCACTGAAGCTCTGGCACCCATTCCTGACCCATCCCTGTGCTCCTTAGCAGGATGGGATTCTGCACACCCCTGTGGGTTCAGAGCACCATGAGGGATGGGGACAAGGACCACAGCCCTGCTCTGACCTTGGCTGCTCAGGCTGGAGGTGCCAGAGGCTGGCTCAGCCAAGGGGTGGTGGATCCACCTCTGCTCCATCAGGGCTGGGATTTCAAGCCTTGCTCTGATCCCAGGGTGCCTGCACAAATCTCTCCCTCCTTGGCTTTCAGTCCCTTCCCTGCCAGCTCCCCAGGGGATGGGTGGGTGTCACTGGGTGGTAGCAAGGTGTTGTGACAGCCACAGCACCAGGCAATCCCAGTGATGGTCCCAGCATCCATGCAGGGATGGGGGGAAACATCTGGATCAACTCCACACCAGGCCTCACCACGGGGTGGCCCCGAGGGGATGCTGCCAGGGGAGCAGGACACCCTGGGAGATTTCTTCCTCCCTTCTTGGATGAGTTGCAGCAGGAAGGAGAAGCTCTGTCAGCTGCCAGGGCCCTGGGAGGGAAGCTCATGCCAGGGGCTCCCTGGGGAGCTGGAGGTACCAGCTGCAGCACGTGGCCTGGGGAGCTGTGAGCTGGCTCCCTCCCCAAAATTAATTACCCAGGTGCCTGAACACATCCTGCTGCTTCCAGAGAGCCCCAGAAGCCTCCTCCAGGCTCAGTGCTGCTTCCCCAGGGCACCTCTCCCATGTCCTACCCATGGGCTGAGCTGTGCTCTCCTTGGTGTCACCTGTCCAGCCTTTGTGGTGGGACCAGTATGCCCCAGCACCTCCCTGTGGATTCACTGGGCAGGTGGGGACTTGGAGGAAGGAGATCTGGAGGTGATGAGCAAGGTGGGGTCCCTGCATGGTCCCTGGACCATGGTGGTGGCAACTGCATGTGGTGTCCCCTGGATGTGATAGCTCCTGTTAAGGTAGTGTTCAGGGATAGAGCATCACTGCCCCTGCCCTGATTGCAGCAGGACAGAGCTGTAGGGAGCTGGCAAACTCCCTCCAGCATTGGGAGCTGGACCATCATCCCCTCCTGGTGCCAGCCAGTGGCAGATGGAGACAAGGGACCTCGTGCTGGGAGGAACTGGGAGGAGACTCCCACGGTACACAGCCAAGCCTGGCACCGACCATCCAGCTGCATTTTACCAATGCCTGGTACCTTGTGGCACCCATGCTTGGGGGCACCCAGCTGGCACCCTGCACCCCTGCAGATCTGCCAACCACTGCTCCAAGCAGCCCATGTCCTGTGTCACAGCATCCTCACATCTCCTTGGGCTTCCCCTGGCACGAGTCCCAGTGCCCCCCACGCGCTCCACAAGCAGGAGAATCAAGGACGTCCCTGTGCCCAGCCCCAGAGGGCTCAGAGCAGCTCCTGGGGCTCCCACTCGGGATGCTCAGGTTGGAGCAGCTGCTCAGGAGCCCTTTGGGGAGGAGGGAGCCTGAAGCTGGGGGAGAATGGGAGCAGTTTAGCTGTGGGTGGCACCTTCCTCATGCAAAGTTAGAGCTGGTGGCCCTGGTGGAGCAGTTAGCTGAGGGTTAGGGTGGGAGCTTTGTCATCCAGAGCTGGATCATGGTAATCACCACCCAGTAGCTCCCCTGCTCCACAACCCAGAGCAGTGGAAGGGCAAAGGGAACCTCCTGTTTACCTCTTCTTGATCTACCCAGGCAGTGCTACAGGCTGGGGATGGAGTGTCTGGAGAGCAGCCAGGCAGAGGGGGACCTGGGGGTACTGGTTGGCAGCAGCTGAACAGGAGCCAGCAGTGTGCCCAGGTGGCCAAGAAGGCCAATGGCATCCTGGCCTGCATCAGCAATAGTGTGGCCAGCAGGAGCAGGGAAGTCATCCTGCCCTGTGCTCAGCACTGCTCAGGCCACACCTTGAGTGCTGTGTCCAGTTCTGGGCTCCTCAGCTGAAGAAGGACATTGAGAGACTTGAATGTGTCCAGAGAAGGGCAATGAGGCTGGGGAGGGGTCTGGAGCACAGCCCTGTGAGGAGAGGCTGAGGGAGCTGGGGGTGTTCAGCCTGGAGAAGAGGAGGCTCAGGGCAGACCTCATTGCTGTCTACAACTACCTGAAGGGAGGTTGTAGCCAGGTGGGGGTTGGGCTCTGCTCCCAGGCAAGCAGCACCAGAAGGAGAGGACACAGCCTCAAGCTGTGCCAGGGGAAGTTTAGGCTGGAGGTGAGGAGAAAGTTCTTCCCAGCAAGAGTAATTGGCCATGGGATGTGCTGCCCAGGGAGGTGGTGGAGTCACCATCCCTGGAGGAGTTCAGAAAGGATTGGATGTGGCACTTGGAGCCAGGGTTTAGTTGTCATGAGGTGCTGGGTGATAGGTTGGACTTGATGATCTCTGAGGTCTTTTCCAACCTGGTTGATTCCCTGATACCCTTGGTGCCTCTCCCTGGGGCTGGGGGTGGGTTTCCATCACCCCCCACACAAAAGGGACTCTTGCACTGTCCCCCTTGGACTGCAGAAGGACCCAAATGTAGATGATGGGATTGAGAGCAGGCCCACAGGGCAGAGGGACTTGGCCCTCCCACACAGCACTCAGTGCCCTTCTGGGTCCCCAGAGGACACCCCAACCCCTCCCCCAGGGGAAATTCCTCTTCTCCTGCCAGCACAGCAGCAGTTCAAGGTAATTACCTGGTGGGAGTGTAGGATGCACAGGAAGGGATGGCAGCCACAGGCTGGCAAACACCCAGCTGGCCTCAGAGGGGCTGGAGCAGCCTCCATCCCTCCCTGGGATGTGGTGGGATCCTTCCCTGCATCCTTCCCTGGGATACAGCAGGATTCTTCCCTGGGATGTCTGCATCCCTTCCTGGGATGCATAGAATCACAGAATCCTTAAGGTTGGAGGAGACCTCTGAGATCATCTAGGCCAACCCTCTACCCAGCACCACTATGGCCACTAAGCTATGTCCTGAAGTGTCCACAGCTTTTCTTAACACCTCTGGGATGCAGTGGATCACTCTCTGGGATGCTTCCATCCCTCCCTGGGATGTGTTGGGATCCCTCCCATTTCTCTCTCTGGGATGCCACCATCTCTCCATGGGATATAGCAGGATCTTTCCCTGGGATGCTTTCATTCCTCCCTGGGATGCAGTGGGATCTCTCTCTTGGGTTGCTTCCATCCCCCCCTGGGATGTGTTGGGATCCCTCCCATTTCTCTCTCTGGGATGCCACCATCTCTCCATGGGATATAGCAGGATCCCTTCCTGGGATGCTTCCATTCCTCCCTGGGATGCAGCAAAATCCCTCCCTAGGACACAGCAGGATCCCTTCCGGGGATGCTTCCATCCCACCCTGGGATGCAGGGCAACCTCTCCACCCTGGGAGGTCTGGGCCCATGCTCCTGGCACCTCCTGCATGGGCAGGGGACAGACAGGAGCCAGGGGAGCTGCTGTGGCTGACCCTATCTGCACCCAACCCACTGCTGTGCTCATGCTGGATGTGTCCTCCCTGGGGGGTGGTGCTCAGCTGGGGTCACTGTGGAGTCAGGAGCTGCCAGCCCCGAGGATTTGCCACATTCCCACAGGAAACAGCCAGGAGTGGGGGATCACTGCTGATGTTTGGGACTGCTTTGCATTTCCCTAGTGCCAATGAGTGGGCAGGGTGGCAGTGCTGGCAGTGCTGGCAGTGCTGGCAGTGGCTGTGACACAAGGAGGAGACCTTCCTGCTGTCCCAGAGCTGCTCCCACTCCCCTGCTTTGCCCAGCCCCTGAGCTGCCAGCTCCTTCCTGCAGGATGCCACATTGCAAAGCAGCTCCAGCCCTGCCAGCTGTGGCTTCCTCCCAGCCCTGCCTGGGGGGCAGTCCTCTGCACCTCCCAGCTGCTGGGGAACAGGAGCCTTGCTGTGTGTGACAGGCATGGAACCAGAAGTGTTTGCTCTTAGCACAAAGAGAAATTATCCTCCCTAAATTTCCCAGGGGAGAATTGGGAACCCAGGGGAGCTCCATGGGGATGGAAGCAGTGATGTGCACTGGGCTCCAGGAGGATGGAGAAGAGCACCTGGGGTGTACTCAGCACTGGTGAGGCCACACCTTGAGGTTTGGCTCAGTTTTGGGCCTCTCCAAGAAGGACATTGAGGGGTTGGAGAAGGGCAACAGAGCTGGGGAAGGGTCTGGAGAACAGGGCTGAGGAGGAGAATCTGGGGGTGTTCAGCCTGGAGAAAAGGAGGCTGAGGGGAGACCTCATTGCTCTCTGAAAGGAGGCTGCAGTCAGGTGGGGGTTGGGCTCTTCTTCCCAGGATCAGGTGATAGAAGGAGAGGAAATGGCCTGAAACTGTGCAGGGGAGGCTTAGGTTGGAGACAGGAAAATGTCTTTGCTGCAAGAGTGGTCAGGGATTGGCACAGGCTGCCCAGGGAGGTGGTGGAGTCCCCATCCATGGAGGTGTTCCAGAAACCTGTGCCCATGGCACCTGGGGCCAGGGTTGGTCTTGGGTTGGTGGTTGGACTCCATGGGATTCGAGACCTTTTCCAGCCCAAACAATTCTCTGATCCTGAGATTCTATCCCCACTCTAGGTGAGCAGGGCCTGATGCACACCTCGTGTAATCTGCAGCTGAGGTCATCCATCCCTGCCCTCCTGAACCAGGGTCTGGAGAGCTCCTGGGAGGAGGATGAGTCCCTGGCAAAGCCTGGCAGCAACTCTCTGCTGTCAGCCCACATCCTCATGCCTCTGCACAATGAGCTTCCAGCACTTTGCTCTTTAAAAAGAGCAACCCAGGCTGCTCCAGGAGGGAAATCAAGGATGGTCCAGAGGTCATCACACATTCAGGTTTCCCCAGTGCTTCCAGCATCTGCTTGGGATGCTCCATGTGCTGCTGCCACGGGAGAAGATCAGAGAATCACAGAATTGCCAGGGTTGGAAGGGACCTCAGGGATCATCCAGTTCCAACCCCCTGCCATGGGCAGGGACACCTCACACCACAGCAGGTTGCTCACAGCCACATCCAGCCTGGCTGCAAAAACCTCCAGGGATGAGGCTTCCACCACCTCCCTGGGCAACCTCTGCCAGTCTCTCACCACCCTCCTGGTGTAAAACTTCTCCTTAACATCCAATCTGAATCTCCCTATTTATAGTTTTGCTCCATCCCCCCCAGTCCTATCACTGCCTGACACCCTAAAAAGTCCCTCCCCAGCTTTCTTGCAGGTCCCCTTCAGATCCTGGAAGGCCACAAGAAGGTCTCTTGGGAGCCTTCTCTTCTCCACACTGAACAGCCTCAGTTTTATCAGTGCCAGGAGGTAGGAGATGCTGTGCTCAGCAGGGCCATGTTGGGATTACACTGCCAAGTCCTCCAGAGCACTTCTCCCTGGCCCAATGCAGGTCTGCAGGATCAAACAGGAGGTTTCTCCACAGTCACTACCCTTTGGGGAAGCCAAGCCATGATGTGGAACATGGTGAGGGACACCTGGAGGCCTGGAGGCTCCCAGATTGAGGGGGGCAGCATTTGGGTTTGCCCTGCAGATGCAGAGGGAAGCTTTGGGCTGGGATGTCAGCAAGCAGAGGAGTTGGGTTTGCTCTTCCCCTGGAGCAGGACTTGCTCTGATCTGTCTCTGCAGCACTCTAACCTGAAGTGACAGTTTATACACACAGCCTGAAGTGCTGTCTGGAGAGGCTCAGGTTGGATTTGATGGTTTCTCCTGGACTTCATGAGGGTACTGAACAGAGCTGAGCTCTGCCATCATCACCAAGCATGCTGAGAGCAGGACTGCTGGAGCCACTGCCACCTTTCCTTTCCCCCACCCACTCCATCCCATGGGTGGCAGCAGCCAAACCCACCCCTTGTGCCCATCTGCCCCCTGGCACCCAGGAAGGACAGGGAATTGTGCTCATCAGTCTCCCTCTCCAGAGTCCTTCACTGGCACTCTTTGCCTTGCACTGGAATTCAGATACCAACATCTCCTCAGGTCTTCTGAGGAGCAGCTGGAGAAACCTGGAGAAAAGGAGGCTAAGGGGAGACCTTCTGCCTCTCTGCAACTCCCTGAAAGGAGGTTGGAGTGAAGTGGGAGTTGGTTTCTTCTCCCAAGGGCAAGAGGAAATGGCCTCAGGTTGCACCAAGGCAGGTTTAGGTTGGCCATGAGGAACAATTTCTTCCACTTGATGGTTGTCAAAGCCTGGCCCAGGCTGCCCAGGGCAGTGGTGGAGTCCCCATGCCTGGAGGGGTTTCAAAGCTGTGGAGATGTGGTGCTGAGGTTTAGTGCTGGATCAAGGCTTGGACTTGATGATCTGAAAGGTCTCCTCCAAACAAAACAATTCCATGATCCTATAACATGGATGAGCCTGGATGAGCCCTGCACAGAGCCCCTGACAAGAAACCTTTCTGCTCAGTCCAACCTTTGTGCTCAGTCCAAGCTGCTATTGACTAGGACCTGTCTCAGGTTTTAGCATGGAAAAGGAACTTCCAAGTCCTGCAACTGAAGGAAAAAAAAATCCTGAAAAAATAAAGTCAGCCTTAATGCATGGGAAAATGGAGCAGAGGCTGGACACAGGCAGGTGAAGGATGATCTTTGAAGACATCTTTGTAAGGCAGGGAGGCTTTGGGGTGGGTATGAGCTGGGTTGGAACTGAGCCTAGACCTGGTCCTGCCCATCTGTGGGACAGTCAGAGGGAACAGAGAGGGAGCAGGGCAAAGGGAGAAGAGGGATGTGAGGATGAGGAGAGGGATGTAAGGATGGGGAGAGGGATGTGAGGATGAGGAGAGGGATGTAAGGATGGGGAGAGGGATGTGAGGATGAGGAGAGGGATGTGAGGATGGGGAGAGGGATGTGAGGATGGGGAGAGGGATGTGAGGCTGAGGAGAGGGATGTGAGGATGAGGAGAGGGATGTGTGAGGATGAGGAGAGGGATGTGAGGATGAGGAGAGGGATGTGAGGCTGAGGAGAGGGATGTGAGGATGAGGAGAGGGATGTGAGGCTGAGGAGAAGGATGTGTGAGGATGAGGAAAGGGATGTGTGAGGATGAGGAGAGGGATGTGAGGCTGAGGAGAGGGATGTGTGAGGATGAGGGGAGGGATGTGAGGCTGAGGAGAGGGATGTGAGGATGAGGAGAGGGATGTGTGAGGATGAGGAAAGGGACGTGTGAGGATGAGGAGAGGGATGTGAGGCTGAGGAGAAGGATGTGAGGATGAGGAGAAGGATGTGAGGATGAGGAGAGGGATGTGAGGCTGAGGAGAGGGATGTGAGGATGAGGAGAGGGATGTGAGGCTGAGGAGAGGGATGTGAGGATGAGGAGAAGGATGTGAGGATGAGGAGAGGGATGTAAGGATGAGGAGAGGGATGTAAGGATGAGGAGAAGGATGTGAGGATGAGGAGAGGGATGTGAGGCTGAGGAGAGGGATGTAAGGATGAGGAGAGGGATGTAAGGATGAGGAGAGGCATGTGAGGATGAGGAGAGGGATGTGAGGCTGAGGAGAGGGATGTGAGGATGAGGAGAAGGATGTGAGGCTGAGGAGAGGGATGTGAGGCTGAGGAGAGGGATGTGAGGATGAGGAGAAGGATGTGAGGCTGAGGAGAAGGATGTGAGGCTGAGGAGAGGGATGTGAGGCTGAGGAGAGGGATGTGAGGCTGAGAAGGATGTCAATGACCAACAGTGGGGAGCACCCAAAACAGGGCTCAGGAGATGTTTCCTGCAGCAGATCACCCTTCAAGCAGCTTGGATGCCAAAGGCAAGGCCCAGTTCTGCCCACCTTGACTGGGCAGCCTGGACACTGGGCATGGGGTGGGGGTCTGCAGCAGCACTTGATGGGGAACAGCACATCCTGGCCATGGTGGATGGCAAAATGTCTCTTCCATCGTGTGATCACTTGGCAGCCCAACCACTGGCCTTCAGCCAACCATCACCTTCCCCTCTTGTGCCAAGTTCTGGCACTGGGCATGCCCAGCAGCCCAGCCTGTGCCCACAGCTCTCACCTACGTGGCACAAGAGTGTCAGGGCTCAGCAGCAGCACAGGATGGAGCCCTTGTGCTGGGCTGCAGGAAGGTGCTCAAGGTTTGGGCACATCCCAGCCTGGATATGGCCTTGAAGGGAACTTCCTGCTCTCCTGGTGGCCTCTGTGCAAGAAGCAGCTTTTGCTGGGGTGGGGTTGCCAAGATTCCCAAGGGACATCCCAGTGCCATGTCCTCCCTCCACCTCTTCCCAGGATCTTCCACCACAGCCCATCTCCAGGAGGGATTAAGGTCTATTTCTGCCCTAGTCTGCTATATCCCATTAGGGGCATTAAAGCAAGAACCACCAGCCCTGAGGGCCTTCCATGTGACTCCAGGAGCTTCTCTAAGTTGGCATCATGTCAAACCTGCCAGCAACAGCCTCTGCCCATGCCAGGTTTACACAACAGGGTTAGCCCACTGCTGGGCTGGTTTTGCTGCCCATGCTGGGTGGCAGTGATCAGCACAGGAGGGGCATTGGCACCTTGGACCTTGGTTTGCTGCCCATGCTGGGTGGCAGTGATCAGCACAGGAGGGGCATTGGCACCTTGGGCCTTGATCCCAAGGGAGCCCAGGGGTGCAGGGTGACAACAGGATGGGCTCCCTGTGACTGCAATGCTCATCCCAGGAGTGCTCAGGATTCTCTGCCATGACATCTCCCCAGGGCTTTCAGTGCTCTCTGGGGTCCCAGCAGCTTTTCTGTCCCCACCAGTATGAAATTGGAGATCCCTCTGCAGGGTTTGTTGAGGTGCAGGAGGTGTGACCCCTGCTGGGGCCCATCCTGGGTGTCCCTGGAGATGTTTCCCTGCAGGAAGGGAGTGGGCAGGATCCAGCCTGGTCCTGAAGGCTGTTTGCTGCCTGCTTCTCCAAGGCTGGAGCCAGCAGGAGATGCTGGGGCTGCTGGGAAGGCAGCTCTGATCCAGCCCTGCAGGGCTCCCATCGTGCTGGAATGTCAGCTGTGTGTGGCTGTGTGCACAGCCTGTGTGCACCTGTGTGTGCCCAAGTCTGCTGCTCTGCACTCACCTGGGTCTGTGCATTCACCTCTCTGTCTGTGCATTCACCTCTCTGTGTGCACAATCACCTGTCTGTGTGTGAATTCACCTGGCTCTGTGTGCATTCACCTGGCTCTGTTTGCACTCACCTGGGGGTGTTTGCACTCACCTGGCTCTGTGTGCACTCACCTGGGTGTGTTTGCACTCACCTGGCTCTGTGTGCACTCAGCTGGGTCTGTGACTCACCTGAGTCTGTGTGCACTCACCTGGGGGTGTCTGCACTCACCTGGGGGTGTCTGCACTCACCTGGGGGTGTTTGCACTCACCTGGGTCTGTTTGCACTCACCTGGGGGTGTCTGCACTCACCTGGGTGTGTCTGCACTCACCTGGGGGTGTTTGCACTCACCTGGCTCTGTGTGCACTCACCTGGGGGTGTCTGCACTCACCTGGGGGTGTTTGCACTCACCTGGGTCTGTTTGCACTCACCTGGGTGTGTCTGCACTCACCTGGGGGTGTCTGCACTCACCTGGGGGTGTTTGCACTCACCTGGGGGTGTCTGCACTCACCTGGGGGTGTTTGCACTCACCTGGGTCTGTGCATTCACCTCTCTGTCTGTGCATTCAGCTTTTTGTGTGCGTTCAGAGAATCATAGAATGGTGCAGGCTGGAAGGGACCACAAAGTCTCATCCAGTCCATTCCCCCTGCACTCAGCAGGGACATCCCCAACTAGTTCAGCTTGCCCAGAGCCCTGTCCAGCCTCACCTTGAATATCTCCAGGGATGGGACCTCAACCACCTCCCTGGGCAACCTGTTCCAGTGTTCCACCACCCTCATAGTAAAGAATTTTTTCCTCAAATCCAATCTCAATCTGCTCTGCTCTAGTTTGAAGCCATTGCTCCTCATCCTGTCCCTGCAGGCCTCTGCAAACAGTCTCTCTGCAGCCTTCCTGTAGCCCTTCAGGTCCTGGCAGGCTGCTATTAGGTCTCCCCAGAGCCTTCTCTTCTCCATGCTGAACACCCCCAGCTCCCTCAGCCTGTCCTCACAGCAGAGCTGCTCCAACCCCCTGAGCATTTCTGTGGCCTCCTCTGGACCCTCTCCATCAGCTCCATGTCCTTCCTGCACTGGGGGCTCCAGCCCTGCACACAGCACTCCAGGGGAGGTTTCACCAGAGCAGAGTGGCAGAATCACCTCTCTGGCTCTGCTGGCAGTGCTGCTTTGGATGCAGCCCAGGCTGTGCTTTGCCTTCTGGGCTGCAAGCTCACACTGCCTGCTCCTGGCCACACGTGACTGTGCCCTCACCTCACTCTCACCCTCACCTCACTCTCACCCTCACCTCACTCTCACCCTCACCTCACTCTCACCCTCACCTCACCCTCACCCTCACCCTCACCTCACCCTCACCACCCTCATCCTCACCTGTCTCTGTGTTCATCACCTGTCTGCTCATGTCCATCATGCCTTGACACATGGCTGCATATCCAGCTGGTTGCACCCTTGCCATGCTGACTTTGTGCATGAAGAATCACAGAATGGTTTGAGTTGCAAAAGCCAACCCTCAACCCAACCCCACCATGGCCACTAAACCCTGTCCCCAGGTGCCATGGCCACACCTTTCTGGAACACCTCCAGGCATGGGGACTCCACCACCTCCCTGGACAGCCTCTGCCAATCCCTGACCACTCTTGCAGCAAAGAAATTTTTCCTCCTCTCCAACCTAAGCCTCCCCTGGCACAATTTCAGGCCATTTCCTCTCCTTCTATCACCTGAGACTAGGGAGAAGAGCCCAACCCCCACCTTACTGCAGCCTCCTCTCAGGGAGCTGCAGAGAGCAATGAGGTCTCCCTCAGCCTCCTTTTCTCCAGGCTGCACACCCCCAGCTCCCTCAGCTGCTCCTCCCCAGCCCTGTTCTCCAGACCCTTCCCCAGCTTTGTTGCCCTTCTCTGGAGCTGCTCCAGCTCCTCAATGTCCTTCTTGGAGTGAGGGACACAAAATGAACTCAGCAGTCAAGCTGTGGCCTCACCAGTGCCCAGTACAGGAGGACAACCCCTGCCCTGCTCCTGCTGGCCACACCATTGCTGCTCCAGGCCAGGCTGCTGGTGACCTTCTTGGCCACCTGGGCTCTCCCTGGCTCATCTTCAGCTGCTGTCAGCCACCACCCCCAAATCCTTTTCTACCAGGCAGTTTCCAGCCCCTCTGCCCCAAGCCTGAAGCATCCTTGGGGTTGCTGTGCCCCAAGTGCAGGACCTGGCACCTGACTCTGTTGAGCCTCACAACCTTGCCCCTGGGCAGAGCCCTCTGCAGCCCATGTGTGTGAACACAGGTGTGCAGGCTCCCCCCATGAGGCACCTCAGGAGTGTCTGAGGGGTTCTGTGGGGTGCTTGGGGCCAGGAGAGGGGTGTGGGGTATGATGGCAGCAGGAGTGCACACATGTGCAGCTGTGTGTACTGAGCATGTGGCATCAAGACTTGTGCCAGGCAGTGCCATGCACACTCCTGTGTGTGTCTGGTGGTGCTCTCCATGTACATACATGTGTCCTGGGACATCATCCATGCACATACATGTGTGCCAGGGGGTGCCATGCATGGATATATATGTACAACAGGGCACCATGCATGTCCTCACATGTGCCAGGGGATGCCATGCTGTCCAGCCTGGAGAAGAGACCTCAAAGCAGCCTTCCAGTACCTGAAGGGGCTCCAGAAGAGCTGGGGAGGGACTTTTGACAAAGGCTTGGAGTGCCAGGACAAGGGACAATGGCTTTGAGCTGGGAGAGGGGAGATTGAGACTGGAGATGAGGAAGAAATTCTTTCTAGTGAGGGTGGGGAGAGACTGGCACAGGTTGCCCAGGGAGGCTGTGGCTGTCCCCTCCCTGGAGGTGTTCAAGGCCAGGCTGGATGAGTCCTTGAGCACCCTGGGCTGGTGGGAGATGTCTCTGCCCATGGCAGGGGAGTTGGAACTGGATGAGCTTTGGTGTCCCTTCCATCCCAAGCCATTCCATGATTCCCTGACTCACCAGCTCCCAGGTTAAGGATTCATTTCTCCTCCTCACTCACAGCCAGGGTCTCTTGTCCCTTGTCCCTCTTGTCTTGCAGGTGCACAGCACCTGCACCCAAGCACTTGAGCACCTTGGCTTGTCCTGCACCAGAGAGTGATTCCCAGGGGGACATTGGTAAGTTCATCACCCTGCAGGTGGACAAGCTCCCAGCAACACCAACGTGGTGACATCAGCTCCAACACCACCCCAAGTGTCTGACCTGGGGCAGCCATGGGCTGATGGGTGATGGTCTGGGGGTCTCCACACCCAGCTGGGGGTGCTGGGGTGATGGTTTGGGGGTCCCTGACCCTGGCTGAGCCTGTCCTGGTGATGGTTTTGGGGTTTCCACACCCAACAAGGGCTGCTGGGCTGACTTGGGTCTCCTCCATGCAACTGGGGCTGCTGGGGTGATGACCTGGGGAATCTTGCACCTAACTGGGGCTGCTGGGGTGATGGCTTGAAGGTCTCTGCACCCCTTGAGCAGGTGGAAGGAGTTTGGGGAGGGTGGAGGATAGCCCTGTCCCTACAAGGTCCTGTGCCACCCTTGTGCCACCTCCTGCCTGCCACCTCCAAAACCCTCCTGCAAATATTTAGCAGCACTGAGCAAACCTCCTGGTAAGGCCCCAGCAGTGGTGTGCACTGGGGTGGGATCCACCCTGGTGGGATCTGCCCAGTGCCAGGGGCTTCCTGGGAGAGCCACCCCCCCACACACCTACCCAGGGCACCCCAGCACAGCACTGCCTGCTCTGGCTCAGCAAGAGCCACTGCCCAAGGGACGCAGTGGGGTCCTCAGGTTGGGGACGATGTGTCCTTGTCCCCTGGCACTGCAGCCAGTCCCACTGTGCCCTTCCAGCCTCCCAGCTGGGGGTCACCTCCATGTCCCCATCCCTGTTTTCCATCCCTCCCTCCCTCCCAGCCTTTCACAGCCCAGCTTGGTGCTGCCACCCTGGGAGGGGGGTGCTGGGTGCTCTGTGTGCCCCACACGGGGACGTGGCCTCTCCCACCCCCAGGCTTGCTCCTCCTTCACCCCAGCCCCAACGCTGACTCCCTGCTCTGCCTCCCCCCAGGTCAGAGCCAGAGGGGACTCAGTCAGGGTTCCTCACCTCCAGTGAGGTCCCTCCCTGGCTGGGAGACATCTGGAGGAGGAACCACCAGGCCAGGAGCAGGACCCTGGGCTCAGGGGACACACAGAGCCAGGCCAGGCTGGAGGGTGCCCGGTAAGGCTGCTCAGGGTGGAGGGTGCTGGTGGGACACAGGAGAAAGAATTGTTTCCCTGTGAGGGTGACAGAGCCCTGGAACAGGCTGCCCAGGGGGATTGTGGAGTCTCCCTTTCAGGAGATATTCAAGACCCACCTGGCTGTGTTCCTGTGTGACCTGCTCTAGGTGATCCTGCTCTGGCAGGGGGGTTGGACTAGATGATCTCCTGAGGTCCATTCCAGACCCTAACTTTCTGTGATTCTGAGATGCCTTCCTCTTCCTCCATGATACTGTGACCAGAGCACAGCACCCAAGGGTGCCAGCCCTTGGGATAGGGAAGTCCCATGGGTCCTGAAGAGCCTGCAGCTGGGTGGGCAGAGGGTGCAGAGCTCAGTCCTTCTCCCTGGGCAGCTGCAGGCAGGCAACGCTCCCTGCCCTCAACGGAGAGATCCTGCCCGGACCAGAGCTGGGGTCCCTTTGCCCCCCGTGCTCAAAGAGGTGACAAGGCAGGGGACTGTGTCTCTGCAGGGTTAGCATGACCGAGGTGGAACCCGTGCTGGACTTCGCCTCCTCCAGCAGGACAGGACGGCGCAATGCCCTGCCCGACATCCTGGGCTCCCCCGCCGGCGTCAGCCCCTCCGACCTGCCCCTCAAGCTGGCCGAGATGTCCCTGAACGCGGGTAGGTGACGGCGAGATGGAGGAGGAGGAGGAGGAAGATGGAGCAGAGCGTGGGGTGGGCAGGAGCTGAGGTTGCTCACCCCCTTTGTCTGTCCTCACAGGTAGCGCCCAGGACATGCAGTCGCCCTCGGCGGAGGTTCCCCCTCCGCAGCCCCCCAGCCCGGAGCTGAAGGACACCTCCTAACCCCGCTCCCGGGGGGCCGTTGCTGACCAGCGGAGGGGAGAGGAGGCTGTGGAGCATCAGCCCAGGCTTTCCTGGCTCGACCGCAGTCCGCTGGGTTTTCCTCGGTGCTACCGCGGCGAGACCCCCGGGCAGCAGCCCCCACTCGCCCGCGGGGGGCAGCATCGCCTGGCGGGGACCTGCCGTGACCAAGGGGCCATTGCCACCCGTGTCCGGGGCAAGGACCCTGGCGGGTGGATTGCTATTTCTTTCTTTTGCCTCCCCAGGAGGGAGCAAAGTTTTCTTCTGGGGCATCTGGCAGAGCCGAGCGCCGGGGGTTGGCGGGGGGGGGGCTCTTTCTGCCGGCCGCTGGAGCTGCCCGCGGGTGTTCCTAGCTGAGTGTGGTGTTCACTGTGATGGTTTGGGTACCACCAACGTCTCCTGGCCGTTCTTCGGGGTGACGAAGGAGCTTTCCTCCAGAAGAAGGTGGGGGGGAAACCGCTGCGCAACCTACTCCTTATAAGAGTCATCAGTCAGAACCTTGATAAGGGAGTGGAGCACCCCAGGGCGGACCCTGCCCGCTGTGTCGAGGGGTTGCAGCTCCCAGGTCAGGTCGTCTGCGGCTCTGAGCAGCCTGCTCTAGCTGCAGGTGCCCCTGCTGACTGCAGGGGGGTGGGACTGGATGAGCTTTAAAGGTCCCTTCCAAACCATTCCATGGTTCTATGATTCCTGGGGGCAGGGGTTGGGGACGAGCTGAGCAGAGTGATGCTGATTTGGGCATCCCTAGCCCATCCCCATCACCCCAGCTCCTCATGCCGGGGCCACCCATGGGTCCCCATGCCTGCTGCTCCCCTGCAGCCCTGGCATCCCTCCGTGTCCTGGGGGAAGCCCAGAGACACCCATGGGTCCCCATGCCTGCTGCTCCCCTGCAGCCCTGGCATCCCTCCGTGTCCTGGGGGAAGCCCAGAGACGGGGAGACAGCAGCGACCAGGACGAGATGTGTGCTGTGGGGCTTCAGGGGTGTGCGCGACGCGGGGTTGAGCTTTGGCAGGCTCAGGATGTGCTCCCCAAACCTTCTCTTCCCTCGGGGGGTCGGATGAGGACACTCCTGCCCGGGCACCGAGGGGCTGGGGGCAGGCACAGGACCGGGGATGGGCACCGGGACAGCTGGGAGGGGGACATCCACATGTGTGTGGGCATCTGTGTGTGTGGGCATCCATGTGTGTGGGCATGGTGTGTGTGGGCATGGTGTGTGGGGGCACCTATGTGTGGGGGCATCTGTGTGTGGGCATCTGAGTGTGTGGGCATCCATGTGTGTGCGGGCATCCATGTGTGTGTGGGTGTCATGTATGTGGGTATCTGTGTGTGTGGGCATCTCCGTGTGTGGGCATCATGTGTGTGGGCATCTGTGTGTGTGGGCATCTGTGTGTGTGTGGGCATCATGTGTGGAGGCATCTGTGTGGAGGGGCATTGTGTGTGTGGACATCGTGTGTGTGTGGGTGTCATGTGTGTGGGTATCTGTGTGTGTGGGCATCTCCGTGTGTGGGCATCATGTGTGTGGGGGCATCGTGTGTGTGGGCATCATGTTTGTGGGGGCATCGTGTGTGTGGGCATCATGTGTGTGTGGGCATCATGTGTGTGGGCATTCCATGCTGTGTGTGTGCTCCGCTGCTGACACCCGTGGGCAGCGCTGTGTGAGTCAAGTCCGTGCATGGGTGCTGCTCTGGGTGGGTGCCAAGTGCATGGCACCCACCTGCACGTGTGCTTACGTGTGTGTGTGTGTCTGTGCCTGGGTGCTGTGTGCATGGGCACCGTGTGCACTTGGATGCCCCTGTTGTGGGTGCCCACCCCTGTGAGTGGGTGTCCATGAGCTTGGGTAGGTGCCCCTGTGGGTAGGTGCCCATGTGAGCGGGTGCCTATGCATGTGAGTGGGTGCCAATGCTCTTGGGTGCCCCTATGGGTAGGTGCCCCTGTGGGTGGGTGTCCATGTGCTTGGGTGGGTGTCCGAGTGCTTGGGTGTCCTTGTGAGTGGGTGCCCATTTGTGTGCGTGCCCCTGTGTGTGGGTGCCCATGTGTGTGTGTGCCCACCCGTGTGAGTGGGTGCCCATTTGTGTGCGTGCCCCTGCATGTGGCTGCCCATGTGTGTGGGTGCCCACCCGTGTGAGTGGGTGCCCATTTGTGTGGGTGCCCCTGTGGGTGAGTGCCCATGTGTGTGGGTGCCCACCCGTGTGAGTGGGTGCCCATTTGTGTGGGTGCCCCTGTGGGTGAGTGCCCATGTGTGTGGGTGCCCACCCGTGTGAGTGGGTGCCCATTTGTGTGGGTGCCCCTGTGGGTGAGTGCCCATTTGTGTGGGTGCCCACCCGTGTGAGTGGGTGCCCATTTGTGTGGGTGCCCCTGTGGGTGAGTGCCCATGTGTGTGGGTGCCCAACCGTGTGAGTGGGTGCCCACGTGTTGCTGCCCACAGGCAGCCATGGGCGTGGGTGGGTGTCTGAGCATGGGGTGCCCACGGGCACGGGAGCCTCTCTGGATGGTGCTGTGTCCCTGTGGGTGGTGCTCCTGCGCAGTGGGGGTGTCTGTCAGCATGGCTGTCCCCGTGGGTGGGTGTCCCCCGCGTGGGCAGCCATACCTGTGACCACCCACGTCTCATGGCCCTGCTGTCTCGGGGCGGAGGGGGCTGGGAGCAGGGGTGGGCACCAGGACCGTGACACCCAGCAGGGTGAGGAAGGGACAGGGGTGGGTGTGAGTGGGGACCCTGGAGCCCTGCCCGTCCCTAGGAGCCGTCTGGCCTGGGGTGTCGCAGGCGGGGAGGGGGACACCCATCCTGGCGCTGTCCCCCGCAGGGACTGGGGGCAGGGGTCCCTCTGGCTGGCAGTGCCGGGGGACGGAGGCTGAGCACCAGCTCCTGGCTGTTCTTGGGCCTCTGTGGTGACACCTTGGGGCCAGGAAGAGGGAGAAAATGACTCCGTGTCCCTCCTGGACCTGCTCACTGCCATCTCCATGTCCCCGGGACAGGGAACATGCTGCAGTCATGGCACCTGGGCACGACCGAGCCGCACGGCTGCGACCTGCCACTGCCTGGGGTGGTGCCATGGGACACGCAGTGCCATGGGATGCACCGCGGGGGGACCCTGCTGCCAGGCGAGCCCAAACCACGGGGAGGTGTTGGCAGGGGACACACTGTGAGTGCCACGGCCTCATGGCTGTCCCCTGACACACAGAGCATCACTGGGGGCACAGTGTGTGTCCAAACGCACCCAGCAGGGTCACACATGTCCCCACACACACACATGTAGCAGACACAGGGTCACACATGTCCCCACACACACACATGGAGCAGACACAGGGTCACACATGTCCCCACACACACACATGTTGCAGACACAGGGTCACACATGTCCCCACACACACACATGTTGCAGACACAGGGTCACACATGTCCCCACACACACACATGGAGCAGACACAGGGTCACACATGTCCCCACACACACACACATGTTGCAGACACAGGGTCACACATGTCCCCACACACACACATGTTGCAGACACAGGGTCACACATGTCCCCACACACACACACATGGAGCAGACACAGGGTCACACATGTCCCCACACACACACATGTTGCAGACACAGGGTCACACATGTCCCCACACACACACATGCAGCAGACACAGGGTCACACATGTCCCCACACACACACATGTTGCAGACACAGGGTCACACATGTCCCCCCCCACACACATGGAGCAGACACAGGGTCACACATGTCCACACACACACACATGTTGCAGACACAGGGTCACACATGTCCCCACACACACACACATGTTGCAGACACAGGGTCACACATGTCCCCACACACACACACATGGAGCAGACACAGGGTCACACATGTCCCCACACACACACATGGAGCAGACACAGGGTCACACATGTCCCCACACACACACATGGAGCAGACACAGGGTCACACATGTCCCCACACACACACATGTTGCAGACACAGGGTCACACATGTCCCCACACACACACATGTTGCAGACACAGGGTCACACATGTCCCCACACACACACATGTTGCAGACACAGGGTCACACATGTCCCCACACACACATGGAGCAGACACAGGGTCACACATGTCCCCACACACACACATGGAGCAGACACAGGGTCACACATGTCCCCACACACACACACATGGAGCAGACACAGGGTCACACATGTCCCCACACACACATGGAGCAGACACAGGGTCACACATGTCCCCACACACACACATGTTGCAGACACAGGGTCACACATGTCCCCACACACACACATGGAGCAGACACAGGGTCACACATGTCCCCACACACACACATGGAGCAGACACAGGGTCACACATGTCCCCACACACACACATGTTGCAGACACAGGGTCACACATGTCCCCACACACACACATGAGCAGACACAGGGTCACACATGTCCCCACACACACACATGTTGCAGACACAGGGTCACACATGTCCCCACACACACACATGTTGCAGACACAGGGTCACACATGTCCCCACACACACACATGTTGCAGACACAGGGTCACACATGTCCCCACACACACACATGTTGCAGACACAGGGTCACACATGTCCCCACACACACACACATGGAGCAGACACAGGGTCACACATGTCCCCACACACACATGGAGCAGACACAGGGTCACACATGTCCCCACACACACACATGGAGCAGACACAGGGTCACACATGTCCCCACACACACACACATGTTGCAGACACAGGGTCACACATGTCCCCACACACACACATGGAGCAGACACAGGGTCACACATGTCCCCACACACACATGGAGCAGACACAGGGTCACACATGTCCCCACACACACACACATGGAGCAGACACAGGGTCACACATGTCCCCACACACACATGGAGCAGACACAGGGTCACACATGTCCCCACACACACACATGGAGCAGACACAGGGTCACACATGTCCCCACACACACATGTTGCAGACACAGGGTCACACATGTCCCCACACACACACATGTTGCAGACACAGGGTCACACATGTCCCCACACACACATGTTGCAGACACAGGGTCACACATGTCCCCACACACACACATGGAGCAGACACAGGGTCACACATGTCCCCACACACACATGGAGCAGACACAGGGTCACACATGTCCCCACACACACACATGTTGCAGACACAGGGTCACACATGTCCCCACACACACACATGTTGCAGACACAGGGTCACACATGTCCCCACACACACACATGTTGCAGACACAGGGTCACACATGTCCCCACACACACACATGTTGCAGACACAGGGTCACACATGTCCCCACACACACATGTTGCAGACACAGGGTCACACATGTCCCCACACACACACATGTTGCAGACACAGGGTCACACATGTCCCCACACACACACATGTTGCAGACACAGGGTCACACATGTCCCCACACACACATGTTGCAGACACAGGGTCACACATGTCCCCACACACACACATGTTGCAGACACAGGGTCACACATGTCCCCACACACACATGGAGCAGACACAGGGTCACACATGTCCCCACACACACACATGTTGCAGACACAGGGTCACACATGTCCCCACACACACACATGTAGCAGACACAGGGTCACACATGTCCCCACACACACACATGTTGCAGACACAGGGTCACACATGTCCCCACACACACACATGTAGCAGACACAGGGTCACACATGTCCCCACACACACACACATGTTGCAGACACAGGGTCACACATGTCCCCACACACACACATGGAGCAGACACAGGGTCACACATGTCCCCACACACACACATGGAGCAGACACAGGGTCACACATGTCCCCACACACACACATGTTGCAGACACAGGGTCACACATGTCCCCACACACACACATGGAGCAGACACAGGGTCACACATGTCCCCACACACACACATGGAGCAGACACAGGGTCACACATGTCCCCACACACACACATGTTGCAGACACAGGGTCACACATGTCCCCACACACACACATGGAGCAGACACAGGGTCACACATGTCCCCACACACACACATGTTGCAGACACAGGGTCACACATGTCCCCACACACACATGGAGCAGACACAGGGTCACACATGTCCCCACACACACACATGTTGCAGACACAGGGTCACACATGTCCCCACACACACACATGTGCAGACACAGAGTCACACATGTCCCCACACACACACATGGAGCAGACACAGGGTCACACATGTCCCCACACACACACATGTAGCAGACACAGGGTCACACATGTCCCCACACACACACATGTTGCAGACACAGGGTCACACATGTCCCCACACACACACACATGTTGCAGACACAGGGTCACACATGTCCCCACACACACATGGAGCAGACACAGGGTCACACATGTCCCCACACACACACATGGAGCAGACACAGGGTCACACATGTCCCCACACACACACATGTTGCAGACACAGGGTCACACATGTCCCCACACACACACATGGTGCAGACACAGGGTCACACATGTCCCCACACACACACATGTTGCAGACACAGGGTCACACATGTCCCCACACACACACATGTTGCAGACACAGGGTCACACATGTCCCCACACACACACATGTTGCAGACACAGGGTCACACATGTCCCCACACACACACATGTAGCAGACACAGGGTCACACATGTCCCCACACACACACATGTTGCAGACACAGGGTCACACATGTCCCCACACACACACATGTTGCAGACACAGGGTCACACATGTCCCCACACACACACATGTTGCAGACACAGGGTCACACATGTCCCCACACACACACATGTTGCAGACACAGGGTCACACATGTCCCCACACACACACATGTTGCAGACACAGGGTCACACATGTCCCCACACACACACATGTTGCAGACACAGGGTCACACATGTCCCCACACACACACATGTTGCAGACACAGGGTCACACATGTCCCCACACACACACATGTTGCAGACACAGGGTCACACATGTCCCCACACACACATGGAGCAGACACAGGGTCACACATGTCCCCACACACACACATGTTGCAGACACAGGGTCACACATGTCCCCACACACACACATGGAGCAGACACAGGGTCACACATGTCCCCACACACACATGGAGCAGACACAGGGTCACACATGTCCCCACACACACACATGTTGCAGACACAGGGTCACACATGTCCCCACACACACACATGTTGCAGACACAGGGTCACACATGTCCCCACACACACACATGTTGCAGACACAGGGTCACACATGTCCCCACACACACACATGGAGCAGACACAGGGTCACACATGTCCCCACACACACACATGTTGCAGACACAGGGTCACACATGTCCCCACACACACACATGGAGCAGACACAGGGTCACACATGTCCCCACACACACACATGTTGCAGACACAGGGTCACACATGTCCCCACACACACACATGTTGCAGACACAGGGTCACACATGTCCCCACACACACACATGTTGCAGACACAGGGTCACACATGTCCCCACACACACACATGTTGCAGACACAGGGTCACACATGTCCCCACACACACACATGTTGCAGACACAGGGTCACACATGTCCCCACACACACACATGGTGCAGACACAGGGTCACACATGTCCCCACACACACACATGTTGCAGACACAGGGTCACACATGTCCCCACACACACACATGTTGCAGACACAGGGTCACACATGTCCCCACACACACACATGTTGCAGACACAGGGTCACACATGTCCCCACACACACACATGTTGCAGACACAGGGTCACACATGTCCCCACACACACACATGTTGCAGACACAGGGTCACACATGTCCCCACACACACACATGTTGCAGACACAGGGTCACACATGTCCCCACACACACACATGTTGCAGACACAGGGTCACACATGTCCCCACACACACACATGTTGCAGACACAGGGTCACACATGTCCCCACACACACACATGGAGCAGACACAGGGTCACACATGTCCCCACACACACACATGTTGCAGACACAGGGTCACACATGTCCCCACACACACACATGGAGCAGACACAGGGTCACACATGTCCCCACACACACATGTTGCAGACACAGGGTCACACATGTCCCCACACACACACATGTTGCAGACACAGGGTCACACATGTCCCCACACACACACATGTTGCAGACACAGGGTCACACATGTCCCCACACACACACATGGAGCAGACACAGGGTCACACATGTCCCCACACACACACATGTTGCAGACACAGGGTCACACATGTCCCCACACACACACATGTTGCAGACACAGGGTCACACATGTCCCCACACACACACATGTTGCAGACACAGGGTCACACATGTCCCCACACACACACATGTTGCAGACACAGGGTCACACATGTCCCCACACACACACATGGAGCAGACACAGGGTCACACATGTCCCCACACACACACATGGAGCAGACACAGGGTCACACATGTCCCCACACACACACACATGTTGCAGACACAGGGTCACACATGTCCCCACACACACACATGTTGCAGACACAGGGTCACACATGTCCCCACACACACACACATGTTGCAGACACAGGGTCACACATGTCCCCACACACACACATGTTGCAGACACAGGGTCACACATGTCCCCACACACACACATGGAGCAGACACAGGGTCACACATGTCCCCACACACACACATGGAGCAGACACAGGGTCACACATGTCCCCACACACACACATGGAGCAGACACAGGGTCACACATGTCCCCACACACACACATGGTGCAGACACAGGGTCACACATGTCCCCACACACACATGTTGCAGACACAGGGTCACACATGTCCCCACACACACACATGGAGCAGACACAGGGTCACACATGTCCCCACACACACACATGTTGCAGACACAGGGTCACACATGTCCCCACACACACACATGGAGCAGACACAGGGTCACACATGTCCCCACACACACATGTTGCAGACACAGGGTCACACATGTCCCCACACACACACATGTTGCAGACACAGGGTCACACATGTCCCCACACACACATGTAGCAGACACAGGGTCACACATGTCCCCACACACACACATGGAGCAGACACAGGGTCACACATGTCCCCACACACACACATGTTGCAGACACAGGGTCACACATGTCCCCACACACACACATGTAGCAGACACAGGGTCACACATGTCCCCACACACACACATGTAGCAGACACAGGGTCACACATGTCCCCACACACACACATGTTGCAGACACAGGGTCACACATGTCCCCACACACACACATGTTGCAGACACAGGGTCACACATGTCCCCACACACACACATGGAGCAGACACAGGGTCACACATGTCCCCACACACACACATGTTGCAGACACAGGGTCACACATGTCCCCACACACACACATGTTGCAGACACAGGGTCACACATGTCCCCACACACACACATGTTGCAGACACAGGGTCACACATGTCCCCACACACACACATGTTGCAGACACAGGGTCACACATGTCCCCACACACACACATGGAGCAGACACAGGGTCACACATGTCCCCACACACACACATGTTGCAGACACAGGGTCACACATGTCCCCACACACACACATGTTGCAGACACAGTGTCACACATGTCCCCACACACACACATGGAGCAGACACAGGGTCACACATGTCCCCACACACACACATGTTGCAGACACAGGGTCACACATGTCCCCACACACACACACATGTTGCAGACACAGGGTCACACATGTCCCCACACACACATGTTGCAGACACAGGGTCACACATGTCCCCACACACACACATGGAGCAGACACAGGGTCACACATGTCCCCACACACACACATGTTGCAGACACAGGGTCACACATGTCCCCACACACACACATGGAGCAGACACAGGGTCACACATGTCCCCACACACACATGTTGCAGACACAGGGTCACACATGTCCCCACACACACACATGTTGCAGACACAGGGTCACACATGTCCCCACACACACACATGTAGCAGACACAGGGTCACACATGTCCCCACACACACACATGTTGCAGACACAGGGTCACACATGTCCCCACACACACACATGGAGCAGACACAGGGTCACACATGTCCCCACACACACACATGTTGCAGACACAGGGTCACACATGTCCCCACACACACACATGTTGCAGACACAGGGTCACACATGTCCCCACACACACACATGGAGCAGACACAGGGTCACACATGTCCCCACACACACACATGTTGCAGACACAGGGTCACACATGTCCCCACACACACACATGGAGCAGACACAGGGTCACACATGTCCCCACACACACACATGTTGCAGACACAGGGTCACACATGTCCCCACACACACACATGTTGCAGACACAGGGTCACACATGTCCCCACACACACACATGTTGCAGACACAGGGTCACACATGTCCCCACACACACACATGTTGCAGACACAGGGTCACACATGTCCCCACACACACATGGAGCAGACACAGGGTCACACATGTCCCCACACACACACATGTTGCTGACACAGGGTCACACATGTCCCCACACACACACATGTTGCAGACACAGGGTCACACATGTCCCCACACACACACATGGAGCAGACACAGGGTCACACATGTCCCCACACACACACATGGAGCAGACACAGGGTCACACATGTCCCCACACACACACATGTTGCAGACACAGGGTCACACATGTCCCCACACACACACATGTAGCAGACACAGGGTCACACATGTCCCCACACACACACATGTTGCAGACACAGGGTCACACATGTCCCCACACACACACATGTTGCAGACACAGGGTCACACATGTCCCCACACACACACATGTTGCAGACACAGGGTCACACATGTCCCCACACACACACATGGTGCAGACACAGGGTCACACATGTCCCCACACACACACATGTTGCAGACACAGGGTCACACATGTCCCCACACACACACATGTTGCAGACACAGGGTCACACATGTCCCCACACACACACATGTTGCAGACACAGGGTCACACATGTCCCCACACACACACATGTTGCAGACACAGGGTCACACATGTCCCCACACACACATGTTGCAGACACAGGGTCACACATGTCCCCACACACACACATGTTGCAGACACAGGGTCACACATGTCCCCACACACACACATGGAGCAGACACAGGGTCACACATGTCCCCACACACACACATGTTGCAGACACAGGGTCACACATGTCCCCACACACACACATGTTGCAGACACAGGGTCACACATGTCCCCACACACACACATGTTGCAGACACAGGGTCACACATGTCCCCACACACACACATGTTGCAGACACAGGGTCACACATGTCCCCACACACACACATGTTGCAGACACAGGGTCACACATGTCCCCACACACACACATGGAGCAGACACAGGGTCACACATGTCCCCACACACACACATGTTGCAGACACAGGGTCACACATGTCCCCACACACACACATGGAGCAGACACAGGGTCACACATGTCCCCACACACACACATGTTGCAGACACAGGGTCACACATGTCCCCACACACACACATGTTGCAGACACAGGGTCACACATGTCCCCACACACACACATGGAGCAGACACAGGGTCACACATGTCCCCACACACACACATGTTGCAGACACAGGGTCACACATGTCCCCACACACACACATGTTGCAGACACAGGGTCACACATGTCCCCACACACACACATGTTGCAGACACAGGGTCACACATGTCCCCACACACACACATGTTGCAGACACAGGGTCACACATGTCCCCACACACACACATGTTGCAGACACAGGGTCACACATGTCCCCACACACACACATGTTGCAGACACAGGGTCACACATGTCCCCACACACACACATGTTGCAGACACAGGGTCACACATGTCCCCACACACACACATGGAGCAGACACAGGGTCACACATGTCCCCACACACACACATGTTGCAGACACAGGGTCACACATGTCCCCACACACACACATGTTGCAGACACAGGGTCACACATGTCCCCACACACACACATGTTGCAGACACAGGGTCACACATGTCCCCACACACACACATGTTGCAGACACAGGGTCACACATGTCCCCACACACACACATGGAGCAGACACAGGGTCACACATGTCCCCACACACACATGGAGCAGACACAGGGTCACACATGTCCCCACACACACACATGTTGCAGACACAGGGTCACACATGTCCCCACACACACACATGGAGCAGACACAGGGTCACACATGTCCCCACACACACACATGTTGCAGACACAGGGTCACACATGTCCCCACACACACACATGTTGCAGACACAGGGTCACACATGTCCCCACACACACACATGTTGCAGACACAGGGTCACACATGTCCCCACACACACACATGTTGCAGACACAGGGTCACACATGTCCCCACACACACACATGGAGCAGACACAGGGTCACACATGTCCCCACACACACACATGTTGCAGACACAGGGTCACACATGTCCCCACACACACACATGTTGCAGACACAGGGTCACACATGTCCCCACACACACACATGGAGCAGACACAGGGTCACACATGTCCCCACACACACACATGTTGCAGACACAGGGTCACACATGTCCCCACACACACACATGTTGCAGACACAGGGTCACACATGTCCCCACACACACATGTTGCAGACACAGGGTCACACATGTCCCCACACACACACATGTTGCAGACACAGGGTCACACATGTCCCCACACACACACATGGAGCAGACACAGGGTCACACATGTCCCCACACACACACATGTTGCAGACACAGGGTCACACATGTCCCCACACACACACATGTTGCAGACACAGGGTCACACATGTCCCCACACACACACATGTTGCAGACACAGGGTCACACATGTCCCCACACACACACATGTTGCAGACACAGGGTCACACATGTCCCCACACACACACATGTTGCAGACACAGGGTCACACATGTCCCCACACACACACATGTTGCAGACACAGGGTCACACATGTCCCCACACACACACATGTTGCAGACACAGGGTCACACATGTCCCCACACACACACATGGAGCAGACACAGGGTCACACATGTCCCCACACACACACATGGAGCAGACACAGGGTCACACATGTCCCCACACACACACACATGTTGCAGACACAGGGTCACACATGTCCCCACACACACACATGTTGCAGACACAGGGTCACACATGTCCCCACACACACACATGTTGCAGACACAGGGTCACACATGTCCCCACACACACACATGGAGCAGACACAGGGTCACACATGTCCCCACACACACACATGTTGCAGACACAGGGTCACACATGTCCCCACACACACACATGTTGCAGACACAGGGTCACACATGTCCCCACACACACACATGTAGCAGACACAGGGTCACACATGTCCCCACACACACACATGTTGCAGACACAGGGTCACACATGTCCCCACACACACACATGTTGCAGACACAGGGTCACACATGTCCCCACACACACATGTTGCAGACACAGGGTCACACATGTCCCCACACACACATGAGCAGACACAGGGTCACACATGTCCCCACACACACACATGTAGCAGACACAGGGTCACACATGTCCCCACACACACACATGTTGCAGACACAGGGTCACACATGTCCCCACACACACACATGTTGCAGACACAGGGTCACACATGTCCCCACACACACACATGTTGCAGACACAGGGTCACACATGTCCCCACACACACACATGTAGCAGACACAGGGTCACACATGTCCCCACACACACACATGTTGCAGACACAGGGTCACACATGTCCCCACACACACACATGTTGCAGACACAGGGTCACACATGTCCCCACACACACACATGTTGCAGACACAGGGTCACACATGTCCCCACACACACACATGTTGCAGACACAGGGTCACACATGTCCCCACACACACACATGTTGCAGACACAGGGTCACACATGTCCCCACACACACACATGTTGCAGACACAGGGTCACACATGTCCCCACACACACACATGTTGCAGACACAGGGTCACACATGTCCCCACACACACACATGGAGCAGACACAGGGTCACACATGTCCCCACACACACACATGTTGCAGACACAGGGTCACACATGTCCCCACACACACACATGTTGCAGACACAGGGTCACACATGTCCCCACACACACACATGTAGCAGACACAGGGTCACACATGTCCCCACACACACACATGTTGCAGACACAGGGTCACACATGTCCCCACACACACACATGTTGCAGACACAGGGTCACACATGTCCCCACACACACACATGGAGCAGACACAGGGTCACACATGTCCCCACACACACATGTGCAGACACAGTGTCACACAAGTCCCCACACACACACATGGAGCAGACACAGGGTCACACATGTCCCCACACACACACATGTTGCAGACACAGGGTCACACATGTCCCCACACACACACATGTTGCAGACACAGGGTCACACATGTCCCCACACACACACATGTTGCAGACACAGGGTCACACATGTCCCCACACACACACATGTTGCAGACACAGGGTCACACATGTCCCCACACACACACATGTTGCAGACACAGGGTCACACATGTCCCCACACACACACACATGTTGCAGACACAGGGTCACACATGTCCCCACACACACACATGTTGCAGACACAGGGTCACACATGTCCCCACACACACACATGGAGCAGACACAGGGTCACACATGTCCCCACACACACACATGGCAGACACAGGGTCACACATGTCCCCACACACACATGGAGCAGACACAGGGTCACACATGTCCCCACACACACACATGTTGCAGACACAGGGTCACACATGTCCCCACACACACACATGGAGCAGACACAGGGTCACACATGTCCCCACACACACACATGGAGCAGACACAGGGTCACACATGTCCCCACACACACACATGTTGCAGACACAGGGTCACACATGTCCCCACACACACACATGGAGCAGACACAGGGTCACACATGTCCCCACACACACACATGTTGCAGACACAGGGTCACACATGTCCCCACACACACACATGGAGCAGACACAGGGTCACACATGTCCCCACACACACACATGTTGCAGACACAGGGTCACACATGTCCCCACACACACACATGTTGCAGACACAGGGTCACACATGTCCCCACACACACACATGTTGCAGACACAGGGTCACACATGTCCCCACACACACATGGTGCAGACACAGGGTCACACATGTCCCCACACACACACATGGAGCAGACACAGGGTCACACATGTCCCCACACACACACATGTTGCAGACACAGGGTCACACATGTCCCCACACACACACACATGTTGCAGACACAGGGTCACACATGTCCCCACACACACACATGGAGCAGACACAGGGTCACACATGTCCCCACACACACACATGTTGCAGACACAGGGTCACACATGTCCCCACACACACACATGTTGCAGACACAGGGTCACACATGTCCCCACACACACACATGGAGCAGACACAGGGTCACACATGTCCCCACACACACACATGTTGCAGACACAGGGTCACACATGTCCCCACACACACACATGGAGCAGACACAGGGTCACACATGTCCCCACACACACACATGGAGCAGACACAGGGTCACACATGTCCCCACACACACACATGTTGCAGACACAGGGTCACACATGTCCCCACACACACACATGGAGCAGACACAGGGTCACACATGTCCCCACACACACACATGTTGCAGACACAGGGTCACACATGTCCCCACACACACACATGTTGCAGACACAGGGTCACACATGTCCCCACACACACACATGGAGCAGACACAGGGTCACACATGTCCCCACACACACACATGTTGCAGACACAGGGTCACACATGTCCCCACACACACATGTTGCAGACACAGGGTCACACATGTCCCCACACACACACATGTTGCAGACACAGGGTCACACATGTCCCCACACACACACATGTTGCAGACACAGGGTCACACATGTCCCCACACACACACATGTTGCAGACACAGGGTCACACATGTCCCCACACACACACATGTTGCAGACACAGGGTCACACATGTCCCCACACACACACATGTTGCAGACACAGGGTCACACATGTCCCCACACACACACATGGAGCAGACACAGGGTCACACATGTCCCCACACACACATGTTGCAGACACAGGGTCACACATGTCCCCACACACACACATGTTGCAGACACAGGGTCACACATGTCCCCACACACACACATGGAGCAGACACAGGGTCACACATGTCCCCACACACACACATGTTGCAGACACAGGGTCACACATGTCCCCACACACACACATGTTGCAGACACAGGGTCACACATGTCCCCACACACACACATGTTGCAGACACAGGGTCACACATGTCCCCACACACACACATGTTGCAGACACAGGGTCACACATGTCCCCACACACACACATGGAGCAGACACAGGGTCACACATGTCCCCACACACACACATGGAGCAGACACAGGGTCACACATGTCCCCACACACACACATGTTGCAGACACAGGGTCACACATGTCCCCACACACACACATGTTGCAGACACAGGGTCACACATGTCCCCACACACACACATGTTGCAGACACAGGGTCACACATGTCCCCACACACACACATGTTGCAGACACAGGGTCACACATGTCCCCACACACACACATGTTGCAGACACAGGGTCACACATGTCCCCACACACACACATGTTGCAGACACAGGGTCACACATGTCCCCACACACACACATGTAGCAGACACAGGGTCACACATGTCCCCACACACACATGGTGCAGACACAGGGTCACACATGTCCCCACACACACATGTTGCAGACACAGGGTCACACATGTCCCCACACACACACATGGAGCAGACACAGGGTCACACATGTCCCCACACACACACATGTTGCAGACACAGGGTCACACATGTCCCCACACACACATGTGCAGACACAGGGTCACACATGTCCCCACACACACACATGTTGCAGACACAGGGTCACACATGTCCCCACACACACATGATGCAGACACAGGGTCACACATGTCCCCACACACACACATGTTGCAGACACAGGGTCACACATGTCCCCACACACACATGATGCAGACACAGGGTCACACATGTCCCCACACACACACATGTTGCAGACACAGGGTCACACATGTCCCCACACACACACACATGGAGCAGACACAGGGTCACACATGTCCCCACACACACACATGTTGCAGACACAGGGTCACACATGTCCCCACACACACACACATGTTGCAGACACAGGGTCACACATGTCCCCACACACACACATGTTGCAGACACAGGGTCACACATGTCCCCACACACACACACATGTTACAGACACAGGGTCACACATGTCCCCACACACACACATGTTGCAGACACAGGGTCACACATGTCCCCACACACACACATGGAGCAGACACAGGGTCACACATGTCCCCACACACACACATGGAGCAGACACAGGGTCACACATGTCCCCACACACACACATGGAGCAGACACAGGGTCACACATGTCCCCACACACACACATGGGCAGACACAGGGTCACACATGTCCCCACACACACATGGAGCAGACACAGGGTCACACATGTCCCCACACACACACATGTAGCAGACACAGGGTCACACATGTCCCCACACACACACACATGTTGCAGACACAGGGTCACACATGTCCCCACACACACACATGGAGCAGACACAGGGTCACACATGTCCCCACACACACACATGGAGCAGACACAGGGTCACACATGTCTCCACACACACACATGTTGCAGACACAGGGTCACACATGTCCCCACACACACACATGGAGCAGACACAGGGTCACACATGTCCCACACACACACATGGAGCAGACACAGGGTCACACATGTCCACACACACACACACATGTTGCAGACACAGGGTCACACATGTCCCCACACACACACATGTTACAGACACAGGGTCACACATGTCCCCACACACACACATGTTGCAGACACAGGGTCACACACGTGTCCCCCACCCTGGCACTTGCTGGTCCCCGTGCCTCAGTTTCCCCAGCTCAGGTCCCCTGTCCCCAGGACACATCACCCTGCAGCACACAGCCCCTGCTGCTGTGCCCATGGCCTGCCCACGTCCCACAGCACTCAGGCAGCTCCTCCCCTGGAACCCCCTTGCCTTGGGGCTGCCATGGGGCAGCCACACGTCTGCCTCAGTGCCCTCACGGGCACAGCTCGTGGCACAGTTGAGATTCCTCATTTGCCACCTGACCCACCTGACCCTGTGCCACCAGCTGCTGCGGGCAGAGGTTGGTGGCAGCTGGCAGGCTGGCAGAGTGGCAGGGCAGGGGGGCAGGGTGGCAGGGTGGCAAGGTGGCCGGGCAAGGTGGCAGGCTGGCAAGGTGTCCGGGCAGGGGGGCAGGGGGGCAGGCTGGCAGGGTGGCAGGTTGGCCGGGCAGGGTGGCAGGGTGGCCGGGCAGGGCCGGGGTGGCCGCTGGCAGCGCTGCCGAGGAGTATTTCTGGTTCCCAATCATGTGATGGGGACATTATTTAAGGCGGCCGCGGGGCGGGCAGGCAGCTGCGAGCTGGGGCTGAGGTGCCACGCTCAGAGCCGGCCGGACCCCCGGGACCCCCCACGCCGCCTGTGCCTCTCGGTCTGTGTGCCCCCACCCCAAAATAAATCCCCTCCGCCATGGTGGACGCCTTCGTGGGCACCTGGAAGCTGGTGGACTCGGCCAATTTCGATGAGTACATGAAGGCGTTGGGTGAGTATTGGGTGCCGGGGGGTGGGGGGAAATCGCCCCTTTTTTTTTTCTACCCCTACCCAATTTTTCTACGTCCCCCCCACCCCCCTCATTTTGCCCGGCCGAGCCGCTCCGCAGCCGGGGGTCCGCAGGGGGGAGGTCGCTGCCGCCTGGGCGCCGTGGTTTAAGGGGGGCGGGGGCTCGGGGGCTTTGTTCTCGGGCTGAGGCTGGGGGCTTCGTCCTTCCGCTGCTCCCCCCGACCCGAGCAGCCCTTGGTGGAGAAGGGAAACGATCGGGGGCTGCTGGGAGCTGCCCGGGACCCCTCCAGCCTCCATCCCTCCACCACCCCCCCAGCACAGCTCCCCGGCAGGGTGTGTCCCCCACCCAAAATCAGTCTGTCCGGAGGGGTGACACCGGTGTCCCCCAGCCCCAGCCAGCCCCGGCGCCGGTGGGTGCTGGTGGTGCAGGATCCATCCCCGAGCGAGAGCCGCGTTCCCAGCCCCCTCTCCGCTCCTACCCCGGAGCCCCCTTCCCCCCCACCACCAGACGCGGCGGGCACACAAAGAGGTCCCTGGGGCCGGGGTTGAGGAGCATTTTGGGGGTTCACCCCCCACCACCAAGAGGAGGAAGAGCTCTGGAGTGAGCGGGAACGCCGGGGAGCGGCGGCTGATGGCCACATCCTGTCCTTCCGCGCACCCTGAGCGCTTCCAACGCTGCCTCCCCCAGGCGTGGGCTTCGCCACGCGGCAGGTGGCAGCGTTCACCAAGCCCACCACCATCATCCAGCTGGACGGCGACAAGATCACCATCAAGACCCAAAGCACCTTCAAGAACACCGAGATCAGCTTCAAGCTGGGCGAGGAGTTTGACGAGACCACGGCGGACGACAGACACGTCAAGGTGAGCCCCCAGCCCCCCCTCTCGGACCACCCCAGAAAGGCTTCGTGGGCTCTGGGGCTCCATCGTTTTGCCTTCAAGAGCGTTAAAACCTCTCTGCCCAGCAGGACCGGTGCTCAAGCCTGCTCTCACCCAGCCCAGCCCCCTCTCCTTTGCCTCTTGCCCCTCTCCTTGCCCCGGGTCGCCCTCTCCCTCCCCCCAGGAGCAGTTTTCCTCCTTCCCTGGGAGCTGCCGGGAAGGTTGTGCAAGAAGCTTGCAAACAGCAGCTGCCCGCCCAAGCTTGCTCAAGAGGAGGAAAGGGCTGCGGTGGGCGACGTGGGGTGAGGGTTGTCCCCACCCTGGCAGGGAGAGGGGCACAAGAGCTCTTTGTTGGGACCCCTCTTTGCCTGCCCTACAGAGCAGGTAGGGAGTGGAGCAACTCAGCCTGGTCAATGCCTCCTCCGGGGCTGATGCCTCTCTGGAAGTTCCTTGTGAGGCCAACACCTCCTGGGCTGGGCTGTTCCTCTCTGTCAGAGCAAGGAGAAAAAGCTTTGACAGGTGTCAGAACTTCCCTCATGGCCTCTCCCACCCTGCAGAGACATTTTCCCCTCACAGGACTTACCTTAACCCCTGTTCTCCCCTAGTTTCTCAGTGCTGGTCCCACACACCCTGCATGCAGCAGCTGGCAGCACCCTGGTCACCATCCAGCCCAAGGGGGACCTCGGGTGGGCCCTTAGGGGCAGCCTTGGGGCTTGCTGGACACAAAACCTCTCCTCAGGACCAAATCAGCAAGGACCAGGGCTGGGCACTGGGCTCACCAAGTTCACCCAGCTGGTGGAAACTATGCAGCAGAGGCGTGTGACCTGCTGCAGCTCCTGCCCACAGCACAGGACATGCCCTTCGGCTGCCCCTCGGCTGGTGGCCAGAGGGCACAGGACAGAGCAGGACAGGGCAGGGTGGCTCCCTGAGCCATGGGGCTACAAAGCACGGGGCAAGGGGGGGGTCTGCCATGCCGTGGGGCACCCAGGATAGGTGGGATCCAGGGCTGTGGGGCACCCAAGTGCAAGGGAGAGGAGTTGTGGGGAGACCCAAGGTGTGTGGAGCCCCTGGCTGTGGGGCACCTGAGCAGTGGGGACAGCCCAGCTCTGGGGGAGGATCCTGAATCAGGAGGACACCTGAGTCTTGTGGGGACTTGAGCTATGGAGGAGACCCAGACCCTGAGAACATCTAAGCCTTGTAGGCTCCTGGTTTATGGGGGCCCTCAAGCCCTGGGGGCACTCCAGACCTTGTGGGCACCTGAACCATGTGGAGACCCAAGCCCTGTGGGCACTCAGACCTTGTGGGCACCCTACACAAGCCCTGGGACTCCCCAGGAAGCAGCAGCTGGCTGTGGAGGAGCTGTGTGGGTGGCAGAGGGAAGGCAGTGGTGCTGCCTGTCCTGGCACTACCCTGCAGTGCCATGCCCAGCCTGCTGTCACTCCAACCTTGGCACTGGGCAGGCTTTCGAGGGTGAGTCAACAGCAGTAGCTGTGCAAACAGCAGCCTGGTGAGCAGGGACCTGCCTGCTGGATCAGCCCCTCCAAAACCCCTTGGGTGTGGGGAGAGGCCCCACGTCAAAGCACCAATACCTGCCCCAGACCTGCATGGCCTCTTTGTTCCCCTCTGGCACGCTCGGGAGTGGCCCTGGATGTGGCTCTGGGCAGGGCTCCCTGTGCTGGCTCCAGGTCAAGATCACGGTGGTGGTGTCCACAGTGAGGTTATTGGGGGGCAGCCAAGGCTGTGACCCAGCTGGTGGCCAGAGCAGCCAAGACTGAGCTGGACAAGTCAGGTGAGGTGGTGCCAGATGGGTGTCCCTGGGGTGGCATCCACAGCACATACCTGAGCCACGTGGGGCTGTGGGGTGAGCATGAGGACACCCAGAGCTGTCCCCTCCGAGGGACAAAGCCCCCTAGGGCTGAGGAACGCCGGGGGGGGAGGGTAACTGGAGTCTTGCTCTCTGCCCACAGTCCCTGGTCAAGCTGGAGGGAGGCAAACTCACCCACGTGCAGAAGTGGGACGGGAAGGAGACATCGCTGGTGCGGGAGCTGAAGGATGGGAAACTGATTCTGGTGAGCAGTGGAGATGGGCTGATAGCAGGGGGGAGGGGAGGGGCAGCCTGGGATGGGGGCAGCTGCACCAGCTGGGCACAGCTAACCCTCCCCCTCCTCTGCTTCTGCCACCAGACCCTCACCTTGGGCAACGTGGTCTCCACCCGCACCTACGAGAAGGCGACATAGAGGCTGTGCCCAGCTCCCCTCCTGTCACCCGGTGCCACCCTCACCCCCTGCATCGCCTCCGTCCTTGCCCCACGCTGGGCATGCTTCCTCTTGGCCTCTGAGCCTGCCAGGGCCATCTGCTGCCCCCCTGGCCCCGTCACCTGGAGGGGCTGCCTGGGGCTGGGGCGGAGCTCTCATGGTTTGGGTCGGGGTTATGTTTTTTTTATTACGAATGGGAAAATCCACGTGGAAGAGCAATAAAGGCCATGTTGGGACAGCTCTGGCATCAGCTCACTTGGGAAAGGCTTTCTGGGCACCTTCTTACCCTTGAGCCACGCTGGGGGATAAATCCAGCCTGGACACTCTGGCAGGGATGGGGTTAAACGACCATGATGCCAGGCTGCCCAGGTGTCTGAGGGAATGAGAGGTGCTGGTCAGAAAAGGGCTTCTCCAGGGGGAATGGCAGTGTGCCCCCCCTGCAGCTCTGCTGCCAGCTGTCCAGGATCCAGCCACGCTCCCATCCCAGTCCGACCAGCTCTGCACCAGTTTGGGCAGTGCTGAGGCCAAAGCATCAGCTGATGGTGCCCGCCTGGCACTGCCCGAGCCGGGAGTCAAGGTCACGGTCACTTTGTGCCTGCTCTGGGGAGGGAGCTGGCCCAGAAGGGGGACGCAGGAGAGAGGCACTGGGGAGGGCAAAGCACAGGGAGAAGGGGTAGGGTTCCCCCAGCAGCCCCCAGTTGTCCTCCTGCTGTGCCAACAGGGCATTTGTTGGCCACACTCCCCAGCCCCACTGTCCAGCCCCAGCCCCAGCCCCACTCCTCATGTCCAGCCCCACTCCTCATGTCCAGCCCCACTCCTCATGCCCAGCCCCACTCCTCATCCCCAGCCCCACTCTTCATCCCCAGCCCCACTCTTCATCCCCAGCCCCACTCCTCATCCTCAGCCCCACTCCTCATCTTCATCCCCACTCCTCATCTTCATCCCCACTCCTCATGCCCAGCCCCACTCCTCATCCCCAGCCCCACTCCTCATCCCCACCCCACTCCTCATGCCCACTCCTCATCCCCAGCCCCACTCCTCATCCCCAGCCCCACTCTTCATCCTCAGCCCCACTCCTCATCTTCATCCCCACTCCTCATGCCCAGCCCCACTCCTCATGCCCAGCCCCACTCCTCATGCCCAGCCCCACTCCTCATGCCCAGCCCCACACTTCATCCCCAGCCCCACTCTTCATCCCCAGCCCCACTCCTCATGCCCAGCCCCACTCCTCATGCCCAGCCCCACTCTTCATCCCCAGCCCCACTCTTCATCCCCAGCCCCACTCTTCATCCCCAGCCCCACTCTTCATCCCCAGCCCCACTCCTCATGCCCAGCCCCACTCCTCATGCCCAGCCCCACTCTTCATCCCCAGCCCCACACTTCATCCCCAGCCCCACTCTTCATCCCCAGCCCCACTCCTCATCCCCAGCCCCACTCTTCATGCCCAGCCTCACTATCCAGCCCCAGCCTCACTGTCCAGCCCCAGCCCCACTCCTCATCCCCAGCCTCACTCTCCAGCCCCAGCCCCACTCTCCAGCCCCAGCCTCACTCTCCAGCCCCACTGTTCATCCTCAACCCCAACCCCACTGTCCAGCCCCTCTCCCCCTTCCCAGCCCCACTCCCACTTGCCCCCAGAGCCAGAGGCACCAGGAGTGGCTCCACTCCCCCCCCCCCATCACATCTGCCCTGGCAGGGCCAAGCTGCTCTCAGCCTCCCTCTATGATCAGTGCAGCCTGGAACAATCCCAGAGCCAGCAGGGGACGGCCCAGCCCCTCTGCCACCCCTTCCCTCGTGACCTTCAGCTCCAGTTACAAGATTTATGGTCCAGTTGCCCTTTACAGCAGGCAGCAGGCTCCTCACATGGGTCAGCTCATCACACACCCCCTTCCCACCCCCAGGAACCTCTGGAAGCAGCCAGGACTTAAACAAAAAACCCAAACCACCACAACACTCTCTTAGTGCAGGTTTGCTTCCCCCTCACCCACCCAGCCCTAATTTTTTTTTTTTTTTTTTTTGCTGCCCAAGATGAAGAGTGGAGCATACAGAAGAAAAGACCCAGTCCAAAGTGCAGCTGGGGACTGGGGAGCTTCATTCTCCATCCCTTCCCAAGGCAGCAAACACACCACAGTTAATGTTTACTTAAAATATCTCTGCTCCCCAGTTTGCTTCTTGCTCCTCCACTCCCCAGGCTGGCAGACAGGATAAGGGAGGGGCTGGGGGATGGTTTCCAGCCCAAAGCCAAGCAGCTCCACACTGTCACTGTCTGGGGACACAGCCCCATGGCAGCTACCCCTGTGCCTGTGCTGGGTAAAGGAGAGCACAGCTGTGCAGCTCCACTTTCTGCAGGCAACTGGCTGGGGGCTGATGCCACGCTGGTGGCACTGGTTGCAGGAGCTGGCAGCGTACCCAGCAGAGTGGGAGGCTATGGGATGGGAGAGGTGTTGAGGGAGGGGGTAAAGAGCCAGTCTGGGGACAAAACAGCAGCCTGCCCAGGGCAGCTGGTCTCAAAGTCAGCACCACTGAGGCCACACACCCAAGGACACAAAATGCCTGGTCCCTGGAGCGAGGGCTGTGTGGATTTGGTTCTGCTCTCCCCTTGTGCTGTGCACCAGGAGGGACTCAGGGTGCCAAAAGCTCCACCTGCCTGCTCCTCAGTCCCGGGACTGCTTCTTGTGCTTCTTCTTCTTCTTCTTCTTCTGAGCCCTGCTGGGCTTGCCTGAGTGTTTGCTCCTCTTGCTGGCTGGCTGAGCCCTGTCGCTGTCTGAGTCTGAGCTGTCCGACTCCGACTCGGAGGAGTCTTTATTCTTCTGCTTCTTCTTCTTCTTTTTCTTCTCCTAGAGAAGGCAAAATGGGGAAAAAATGTCACTGTGCTGTGTGCTGAGTGTCCTGCAGGCTGTGACAGAGGTGGGCAGGTCTGACAGGGAAAGCACACACAGCTCCTGCCCCAGCCAGCCAGGATATAACCTGGACACAGTGGCACCACACAGGGTACACAGGCTGCCCGAGCTGGAGGGCACTGAAATGTAAATCCCAGCCTGGAAACTGTCAAATCATGAGGGAATTACAGAATCCCAGCTTGGGGAGGGTTGGAATGGACCTCTGGACATCATCCAGTCCAACCCCCCTGCTCCAGCAGGGCACCCACAGCAGCTTGCCCAGGAGCACAATGGCCAGGGGGGTTGGAAGCTCTCCACACAAGGAGACTCCATAACCTCTCTGGGCAGCCTGCTCCAGGCCTCCAGCACCCTCACACCAAGGAAGTTTCTCCTCCTGTTCAGATGGAACCTCCTGGGTTCCAGTCTGTGCCCTCTGCCCCTTGGCCTGTCCCTGGGCACCACTGAGCAGAGCCTGGCCCCAGCCTCTTGCCCCCCAGCCTTTAGCTCTTGCTCAGCTCCCCTCTGGGGCTGCTCTTCTCCAGCCTCACCAGCCCCAGGGCTCTCAGCCTTTCCTCCCCACCAATGGCATTTAAGGCCATGCTCTATTAGGGAGGTTGGCAGGATGAACCCTTTTTGACCACCAAAAGAGGTTTCTAAACCATCCCTCTGAGCCTGGGGGCCATCCCTGTGTCCCCAACACCACCCCCAGCCCACAGAAATGAGCACTGGAGCCCTCGTGACTCCAGAGAGTCACAGAATGGGTTGGGTTAGAAAAGACCTCAAGGCTCACCCAGTGCCAACCCCCTGCCATGGGCAGGGACACCTCCCACCAGCCCCCTCAAGGCCTCATCCAGCCTGGCCTTGAACACCTCCATGCAGGGGGCATCCACAACCTGCTCCAGCTCCTCACTGGAAAGCCCAAGCCCAAGCCCCAGCAGTCAGAGGTTCCTGCAGCCCTCCCCAGGGGCAGCCAGACAGGCAAGAAAGCCTTTCACAAGCAACAGCAGCACCTTGCACAATCCCCAAGCTGGCTGCACACCCTCCTGTGATCCCAGCTTCCCCCCACACACACAGGCAGAGCCTGGGGTGCTGGTGGGGGGGAGGCAGCCCCCAGCCCCTCCCTCCCAGGCTGTGTTTCTGCAAAGCTCTGAAGCAAAAGCAACATTAAGCTCCAGAGCTGACATTTAGGTGCAGCACAAGACCAGCTGGTGCTGGAATAAAGCTCAGGAGGAACCTCAAAATGGATCTAAACCCTCAGTTGTGAGGCATCTGACCAACTACCAAGCAGGGATCACCCCGAGGTCAGCACTAGGTACAGCTTCCACTGGAGCAGCACCAGGCAGAGCACCCCAGAGCCATGGAGCCTCTTCAGTGATGCAGATGAAGGCTCTTTAATGATGCAGATGAAGGCTCTTTAACGCTGTTGTAGAGCAATCTGGACACACTTAATTAGACAATGGTACTGGGAGAGGATCTGCTCTGCCCAGCACACACAGCCCAGCTGCCAGCCCAGCTCTGCACATTGCTTCACCCCCTTCCAGCAAGGAGCAGGAGGAAAAACGCTGACAGCAGCTCTCCAGAGCTGGCTGTGCCCTCCAGGCACTCCGGAGTTCCACAGATCTGTATCTCACCACCTTCCAGCCAGCACAGGAGGCAGAAGGGGCAGCCAGTGCCAAGCACAGGGATCCCAGAGCCAGGAACAGGAGGGACTGGCAAGGTGTCACCTTCTGTGTGTAAATAACCAAACCCTGACCCCAGCACAACCTGCCTGTCTACTTCTCCGAGGAGCTGCACAAATCCCTTGGGACAAGGTGGAAGCCACTTTTTTCTCAGGTGTACTTTAGGAAGATGCTCTGCAGAAAACCTCTGAGTGTCCTGCTGAAAGGAGAGCTCTGCTCTAAAGCCCCTTGGTGCTGGGAAGGAGCTCGGTGAGCTGGGAGAGGGGCAGAGAGAGAGAGGATGGAGACTGCAAGGGTTTCACACAAAGCACTTCAGAGAGGCACAGCCTGGTTTGGGCTGGGAGGGACATTGAAAGCTCATCCAGTCCAACCCCTCTGCAGTCAGCAGGGGCAGCTGCAACTACAGCAGGCTGCTCAGAGCCCCAAACAACCTGACCTGGGCACAAAGGGAGCTCCTGGAGGGCCAGAAAGGTGATCAGAGGGCTGGAGCACCTCTGCTATGGGGCCAGGCTGGGAGCGTTGGGGCTGTGCAGCCTGGAGAAGAGAAGGCTCCAGGGAGGCCTCAGAGCTGCATTTCAAGATCTGCAGGGGACCTGCAGGAGGGCTGGGGAGGGACTGTTCAGAAGGGGCTGTGGGGATAGGATGAGAGGCAATGGTTTGAAACTGGAGCAGGGGAGGTTTAGGTTGGACATCAGCACAATGAGGCTGGGGAGACACTGGAACAGGCTGCCCAGGGAGGTGGTGGAGGCTCCATCCCTGGAGACATTCAAGGTCAGGTCTGATGTGGCCCTGGGCAGCCTGCTCCAGCTGGAGGTGTCCCTGCTGCCTGCAGGGGGCTTGGACAAGATGCCCTTGGAGAGTCCCTTCCAACCCAATGCAATCTGTGAAGCAGAGCATGAGCAAGGAGCCACGGCCATGGCACCACCTCCAGGGGGCTGAGCTCTCCCTTAGCAGTGGGAAAGAGTCTCCTAGGCCTGAGCCAATCAGTCAGAGAAGCCCAGGCAGCTACTTGCAGGCATCACTGGAGCAGGAGAAGCTCTTGGTAAGCCAGACAAAAAGCCACATCTGTCCCTAGCTCTGGCTCTGGTGGGTCCTGAGTGTGGCTGTGCCCAGGCTCTGGGCAGCAGCACAATGGGAGAGGGACAGAGGGCAAGTTCCTGTCCCAAAAGTCCACACAAAGGGTGCCCAAGGCAGTGTAACAGGAGCAGCCTGCAGTGCCCCTGCCAACAGCTCTGATTCCCTTGCCAAGAGTGTCCCCAGGGACCCACCCTTGGGATGCAGAGTGGTGACTGGGAGAGCTCTGCTGTAGGTCACCCCTGCCTTGGCAGGGCTCTTGGTGCCAGTCCTTGTCTCATGAGGAAGCAGAAGCAGCAAGCCCAAGGGCACAGCTATGCCAGTCACAGGACTGCAGGCAGGATGAGTCCCTGAGGAGGCCAAGCTCCTCAGCCAGCTGCTGGGGTCATCTACAACCACAGCAGGAGCTGAGCCAAGGGACAGAAAACAAATGTGTGCCCAGGGAGCAGTGGCAATCGGCCCTGGGCACCTGGAGACAGCAGGAGGACTGGTGTGGGCACCTCCACCTGCTCCAGCACAGCCAGCAGCAGAGCAGGGCTGCAAGGGCTGGGGATCTCTCTACCCAGGCTTCAGAAAGCCTTTGGCACTGTCTCCAGCAGCAGCCTCCTGAAGAAACTGCCTGCTCATGGCTTGGACAAGTGGACATTTTGCTGGGTGAAAACCTGGCTGGCTGGCCAGGTCCAACCTCCAGCTGGTGGCTGGGCAGAAGTGGTGTTCCCCAGGGCTCAGTACTGCCACCAGATCCCATTAATATCCTTACAGAGGATCCAGACAGGGGGATTGAGGGATCAGTCAGCTTGCAGATGACACCAAGCTGGGTGTCAGTGGTGATCTGCTGGAGAGCAGGAAGGCTCTGCACAGGGACCTGCCCAGGCTGGACCCATGGGCTGAGGCCAGTGGGAGGAGGTTCAACAAGACCAAGTGCCAGGTCCTGCACTTGGGTCACAGCAACCCCAGGAATGCTCCAGGCTCAAGGCAGAGTGGCTGGAAACTGCCTGATGGAAAAAGACCTGGAGGTGCTGGGTGAGAGCAGCTGAAGATGAGCCAAGGAGTTCCCAGGTGGCCAAGAAGGTCACCAGCAGCCTGGCCTGGAGCAGCAGTGGTGTGGCCAGCAGGAGCAGGGCAGGGATTGTCCTCCTGTCCTGGGCACTGGTGAGGCCACAGCTCAAATCCTGGCTTCAGGTTTGGGCTCCTCACTCCAAGAAGGACATTGAGAGGCTGGAGCAGGTCCAGAGAAGGGCAACAAAGCTGGGGAAGGGTCTGGAGAACAGGGCTGGGGAGGAGCAGCTGAGGGAGCTGGGGGTGTGCAGCCTGGAGGAGGCTGAGGGGAGACCTCCTTGCTCTCTACAGCTCCCTGAGAGGAGGCTGCAGTGAGGTGGGGGTTGGGCTCTGCTCCCAGGAACAAGCAATAGGACAAGAAGAAATGGCCTCAGGTTGCAGCAGGGCAGGTTTAGGCTGGGCATTAAGAAAAAATTCTTCTCCAATAGGGTTGTCAAGCCCTGGCCCAGGCAAGTGATGGAGTCCCCGTCCCTGGAGGGGTTTCAGAGCAGTGCAGATGTGGTGCTGAGGGCCATGGTTTAGTGGTGACCTGGCAGTGCTGGCTTAAGGGTTGGACTTGATCTTAAAAGGTCTCTTCTAACCCAAACCATTCCATGATTCCATGAGAGCTAAAGGTCTGAACTCATCCCACCAGCTTGCCAGGTCCTGTGTGAGATATTTTCTCCTCCCTTGGACACCTGCAGCTGCTGCTGCCTCAGGCCTGGCACACACCCACCCCACCCAGAACAGCTCCTGGCTCCTCAGGAGGACACCCAAGACACAGCAGCCTGTCCATGCTCACCTGGAGGACTCCAAGCTGTGAACCAAACATTTACCTGCTCAGAACAAAGCCCAGCAGCAGCAGCAAAGCAGAGCAGGAAAATCAGGCAAAGAGGGGACAATAACCTTCCTGCAGGAACTGAGTTGTGCATCCTGACAGCCCATCCTCTGCTGGTGGCTTGGAGGTGACCCAGGCAGCTCCCCAGGGCAGAGAGCACCTCAAAGTCAAGCCCATGCTGGATTTAAGTCTGTGTCAACAGCAAAGGCACAGGGCTGCTGCCAGCCCACCAGTGCCACCCACAACCCTTCCCTGGAGGGCAAATTGTCTTCATATTGCTTGGGGGAGAAGAAGGGTCTTGAGGTGGAGAGCACTGGGGAGGCTGGGCCCCCACGAGCCACTTCCTCCTCCAGCTTCAGCCCCCTCCAGCCAAGTGCAGCTTCACCTGAAGACTCATGGCCTGGCTTAGGAGAGGAGCAGCAGAGTCTCTTTGGCTTCAGGAACAACAAATTCTCCCCCAGGGGACACAAAAGGCCCAGCTAAAGCCATCAGCTTAGTGTGGGCTGTGTGCTGCTGCACCAGACAGAAGCTACCAGAGACAGTGGTGAGACTGCAACAGGCTGCCCAGGGGGGCTGGGGATGTCCCCTCCCCTTGGAGGTGTTCAAGGCCAGGCTGGATGAGGCCTTGAGCAAGCTGGGCTGGTGAAAGGTGTCCCTGCCCATGGCAGGGGGGTTGGGACTGGATGATCTTGAAGGTCCCTTCCAACCCATCCCACTCTGTGACTCTGCAAGATGAGAGCTGCTCACTTCAGGAGAAACTGAACAACTCTGCCAGGGAGCTGGAGGAGCAAAGACCATGGCTTGGAGCTGAGCATCATGCAAAGAGCCCTCAGGGACTGCAGGGAAGAGAGCAGAGCACCAAGCTCCCTCCACACCTAGGGGATCCTTGGCCTGGATCAGGTTTTGGTAGCACCTCACCAGCCCCAGGCTCACTGATGTCACCCAAAATCTGAGTGTCTGCATCTCCTGGGGGAATCACTACAAAGTCCCTAACCCTCAGCCCCACAGGAAGAGAAGCAAACCTCAGAGGCTTTGGAAGAGGGTGGTAAAGAGTTAAGGAGAATTTTTCTCAAGCTTTTGCAGCCTCTGCACATGGTGAGGAAGTTTGCCCAGACCTTCACAACTCCCAGAGTTTCCTTCCAGAGCTTGGGAAAGTGTCTCAGCACGGGAGGGCTGAAGAGAGGACAGGATGTCACAGGACTACAAGGGAGATGAAAGCACACACGTGGACATTGTGCTGGCTGAGAAAACCCTCAGCCTTCCCCTTTGTGGGGGGCTTCTGCCAGCCAAACTGCTCCCAGCACCACAGGCAAAGTCCTCTCAGGGCAGCAACACAAGCACCAGAGTGGATAAAACATTGGAAACACTGCAGGGAGAAGGGCAGGAGCAGAAAAGCTGCACAACTCCTGTGGCAGGAGGCAGTGCTGCTGAGAGATCCTGCACAGGCAGTGTCCTCTGCTAGAGCACAGAGCCCTGAAAACTCCAGCAGCAGTGCACTGGGAGGCAAGCACTGCACTGGGGACCACTCAGCTACGTACTGGGCACTCAGGAGGCCTCAAATCCTGGGTGCAGTTCTGGGCTCCTCAATCCAAGGAGGACACTGAGTGCCTGGAGCAGGTCTAGAGAAGGGCAACAAAGCTGGGGAAGGGTCTGGAGAACAGGGCTGGGGAGGAGCAGCTGAGGGAGCTGGGGGTGTTCAGCCTGGAGAAGAGGAGGCTGAGGGAGAGCTCCTTGCTCTCTACAGCTCCCTGAGAGGCAGCTGGGATGAGGTGGGAGGTGGTTTCTTCTCCCAGGAGCAAGCAATAGGGTGAGAGGAAATGGCCTCAAAGTGCACCAGGCCAGGTTTAGGTTGGACATGAAGAACAATTTCTTCCCCCAAAGGGTTGTCAAGGCCTGGCCCAGGGCAGTGGTGGAGTCCCCATCCCTGGAGGGGTTTCAAAGCCATGGAGATGTGGTGCTGAGGGCCATGGCTTGGTGGGGACCTGGCAGTGCTGGGTTAAGGTTAAGGGGATCTGAAAGGTCTCTTCCAACCCAAAGCACTCTGTGACTCCGTGCCTCATGGCTGCACAAGCAGCAGCATTTCTCCACCTCCCAAGTCCAGAGGGCAGTGACAAAGCCAAGGCCTCCAGCACCAGCAGCAAAGCTCAGTCACACCCTGAGCTGCAAACTGCTCTGCAGAACTGGTGGCTGCTGAGGGATGAGGCTCAGCTCAGCTCCCAGGCACACTCCCCCCAGCATTTGGGTAAACCTTTGGAGCAGATTTTGCCTCCTGGTGTAAAGATGCAGAGGGTCAACAGCACAAAGCCCTGCACATTCCAGCTCCCTGCTGGTCCTGTGCAGTTCATGGAACAGCTGCAGACAGTTCCACCAAATTAGCAGAAACTGGCTCCAAAATATCTCCCTTCTGCAGAAGCTGAGCTGGGAGCTGGAATGCAGAAGGTTGGGCTAGAGGGTGGTAAGTGCTGAGCACCACACTGCACTGGGGCCTTCTGAAGGGCTGGCAGCAAGAGGGGAACACCTTAGCACTGAACCCCAGCTTGGGGAGGGTGGAAGGGACCTCTGGAGATCATCCAGACCAGACCCCCAGCTCCAGCAGGGCACCCACAGCAGCTTGCCCAGGAGCACAATGGCCAGGGGGAGTTGGAAGCTCTCCAGAGAAAGAGACTCCACAACCTCTCTGGGCAGCCTGCTCCAGGCCTCCAGCACCCTCACAGCAAAGAAATTTCTCCTCCTGGTCAGATGGAACCCCCTGGGTTGCAGTCTGTGCCCATTGCCCCTTGGCCTGTCTCTGGGCACCACTGAGGAGAGTCTGGCCCCAGCCTCTTGCCCCCCACAGCCTTTAGCTCTTGCTGAGCATTGCTCAGCTCCCCTCTGGAGCTGCTCTCCTCCAGGCTCAGCACCCCCAGGGCTCTCAGCACCCCCCAGGGCTCTCAGCACCCCCCAGGGCTCTCAGCATCCCCCAGGGCTCTCAGCACCCCCCAGGGCTCTCAGCACCCCCCAGGGCTCTCAGCCTTTGCCCCTCACAGAGCTGCTCCAGGCCCCTCAGCAGCTCTGTGGCCTCTGTTGGACTCTCTCCAGCAGATTCCTGTCTCTCTTGAACTGGGAAGCTCAGAACTGAACCCAGGACTCCAGCTGTGGCCTCACCAGGGCAGAGTAGAGGAGGAGAACCTCCCTTTGACCTGCTGGCCACACTCTTCTTCATGCCCCCCAGGACCCTTTGGCCTCCTTAGCCATGAGGGCACATTGCTGGCACACCAGGCCTCCTCCTGCCCCTCGTGAGGAGAGTTGCTCCTGGCTATGCTTTAAGAATGTTTCAACAGCTCCCTCCAAGTATTTGAGCTGGAGATAAGAGGGGAGGGTCCAGAACTCTCCAAGCAGTTTAAATATTTTTCCTCAAGACCATTTTGTGGAGTTATGGTCTGATGTGGAGATTTTTTTTTTAATGTGTCCTTCTGAAAAAAAAAAAAAAATCAGAATGGATTCCCAGGTACACATCTTACAGCATCCTCAGGGAGGTGCCAGGAATCCTCCCAGGGGTTGGGGTTGATTCTTAGAGAGAAAAAGGGGGGGGGGGGAAAAAAGGGAAAAGCACAGAATTCCACCCTTTAGTTTATCTCCAGCCAAGATTCCTCACTTCATCTAAAGGTATTGCATCCCAGTTGAGGCCCAACTCTGATGATAAGAATCCAGCCTGTGGCCATTAAATAAAGACAGGAGGGTCCTGGAGAGCCCAGGGAAGGGCAGAGCCCGGGGTGTGAGGAGCCAGGCCCTGAGCTAATCCCCTTCCAGAGCAAGTCAAACCAGCTCCCAGGGGGAGGACTGAAAGCTGCAGGAGCTGCAGGTCACTCAACAGCCAAGGTGTGGCTGCTGCAGCAAGAGATGGCAGCTGCAAGGGCACTGCAGGGAAGTCTCTGACCTGACAGGAAGAGGGGCAGGGGAGGGGGGAAAAAGGGAGCCCCAGAGGGGCAGGAGGGGGAAAAAAGGGAGCCCCAGAGGGGCAGGAGAGGGGGGAAAAAGGGAGCCCCAGAGGGGCAGGAGAGGGGGGAAAAAGGGAGCCCCAGAGGGGCAGGAGAGGGGGGAAAAAGGGAGCCCCAGAGGGGCAGGAGAGGGAGGAAAAAGGAGCCTCAGCAGGGGCAGAAGCAGGGGAGGAAAAGGAAGCCCTGGCAGGGACAGGAGAGGGGAAAAAGCAGCCCCAGAGGGGCCAGAGAAAAGCCACCCCAGGTCACCTCTACCACCCAGCTCCAGAGCCACCACAACAGCAGCCCAGGGCCAAGTCAGTCAGAGCAGCTGAGCAGCAGAGGGGAGGCTGCTGCAGAATTTCAGTCCAAGCTGCAGAGCCTTCCTGGAAAGGCAGAGGAGCAAAGCAGCAGGAGGCTCATTTCCTCCCTGCACACCTCCTCCCACACACTCTGCCACGTTCCCACAGGAGCTCCATCACCCTGTGACCCACACAGCAGCAGCCAGAGGGATGCTCTCATGCCCACGAGGGGAAGCCAGCAGCTCCTTGGGTGCTCCCTGGGACCTCTGCACAGTGTCAGCAGCATCTCTGCCTCTCCCTCCAGCCACTTCTTCCCTCAGGATGTCAAGGGCAGGCTGGATGAGGCCTCAAGCAACCTGCCACAGGGAGTTGGAACTGGATGATCCTCAAGGTGCCTTCCACTCTGTGAGTGCCTGGGTGTGGGAGGCAGGGCAGTCTCACACAGAGCAGGGAGCTGTGGATCTGATGGGTGGGCTGCTCAGTGGGTCAGGGTGGATGGTCACACCCAGGCAGCAGTGGGCAATGTCTCAGTGTCCAGGTGGAGGCCAGTGACAAGCAGTGCCCCTCCAGGGGCTGCCTGATACCTTCATCAAGACCACAGACCGTGGGATCAAGGCTCCCTCAGCATCTATGGAGACCACACCAAGCTGAGTGGTGCAGCTGGCATTCCAGAGGGACAGGATCCATCCAGAGGGACATGGGCAGGCTGGAGAAGTGGCCTGAGTGATCCTCATGAGGTTCAACAAAGCCAAGAGCAAAGCCCTGCAGATGGGACAGGACAACCCCAGTGTCAACACAGGCTGGGGGTGAAGGGTGGAGAGCAGCCCTGTGGAGAAGGACTTGGGGGTGCTGGGGGTGCAAAGCTGGACATTAGCCAGCCCCAAGCACTGCCAGCCCAGCCCCAGCCTCAGCCTGGCCTGGGCTGATCCCCAGCAGTGTGGGCAGCAGGGGCAGGGAGGGGATTCTGCCCCTCTGCTGTGCTCTGCTCAGACCCCCCTGCAGTGTTGGGGCAGCTCTGGAGCCCTCAGCACAGACAGGGACCTGGTGGAGCAGGGCCAGAGGAGGTCACAGCAATGCTGGCAGGGCTGGAAGCCCTCTGCTGGGAGGCCAGGCTGAGAGAGTTGAGGTTGTTCAGCCTGGAGAGGAGAAGGCTCCAGGGAGACCTTCTGGTGGCCTTGCAGTGCTGAAAGGGGACAATAAGAAAGCTGGGGACAGACTTCTGAGAAGGGCCTGTTGTGACAGGACAAGGGGAGATGGTTTGAAACTAAAAGAGGGAGATTCAGAGTGGAGAGAAGGAGAAATGTTTGACACTGAGGGTGGTGAGAGCCTGGCCCAGGTTGCCCTGAGAGGTGGGAGAGGCCCCATGGCTGGAACCATCCCAGGTCAGGCTGTCTGGGGCTGAGGAACCTGCTGTAGCTGTTGGACTGGATGAGCTTTAAAGGTCCCTTCCCACCCAAACCATTCTGTGACTCCATGAGCTGTCCCTAGCCAGATTTGTGCCCATGGTCACACCAGAAGCCTGGGGCAGTGCAGGGACCTGAAGCCTGCAGCGTTGTCAGCCCCAGAAATGCTGCAGGGCTCAGGCAGGAGAAAAGTGAGGAACTGAGGAACCATTTGGAAGGCAAGGCATGAAAAACTGCAGTGAGCACCCTCAGGTGTTGCTGTAAGGTGAAGTACCTCTGGGGAGAGGAAAGAGCACCCAGAAACTGCAAGGAAGCATCAGGGAAGAGAAAATGTTGCTGATCAAGACCCCAGACTGACACTTTCCACTCACTTCAAAACTTGAGCTGTGCATTTCTGTTAGCAGGGGAGGGGATGGGGTCAGCAAGGCAACTGTCCAGAGGCTGACTGAGCTATTCCTGCTCTGTGTTAACCCCCTGGGGCTCCAGCCAAGAGGGAAGCATATGGTGACCTCCCAGAGGAGATCACAGCAGGCACTTGAGACAACAAGAGAGCCATTCATCTCCAGGAGCTCACATCCTGCCTCCAGAAAACTCCAAGTTTTATTTTCCAGCACTGGGAAACATCTGAGAACTTTTGATCTCCTCCTTGAGAAGGGAGGAAGATGAAAGGAAGAAGGAAGATTTGAAGGGAAGCTGTTGATCTACAGACCCCCAAAGAGCAGTGACAGTGACCCCTGGGGCAAGGCTCCAGAGGGAATCCCCCAGGCTGTGGCAGGCACTGATGTGAGGAGCTCTGTGCACACCTCTGGGGAGCTTTTCCCTGCTGACAGCCTTTAACTGACAGAGAAGCCTCCACCTGCCAAGCCCTCAGCACTGCAAGGGAGGAGAAGCCAAGGGAGGAGAAGCCAAGGGAGGAGAAGCCAAGGGAGGAGAAGCCAAGGGAGGAGAAGCCAGCCCTGCTGAGCTCTTACTGGGGGTACTGCTGCTCCACAGCAAGGCAACAGCCCAGAAAGGTCAGAGAGGTGGTGAGCTGGGGTCCAAGAGACAACGTGGTTCAACCACATGCTTCTGGGATGAGGAGAGGCAGAGCAGCACAGCAGAGGTGTTCCCTGTCACAGCACAATGACACTTGGCACACAAGGCCCTGACACTCCTGACTGGGAGCCTACACAGCAGGAAGGCAAAGCACATCCTGGGGTGGGAGCAGGCAACACCACCTGCAGGCATGGGAGATCCTGACCCTGCTACCAGACCAGGTCCAGAGCACTGCTGAGCAAAGAGCTGCAAATCAGACAGCCAGTGAGTGCCAGCTGCACAGAGCCCCAGCGTGGGGAGGGTTGGAAGGGACCTCTGGAGATCATCCAGACCAGACCCCCTGCTCCAGCAGGGCACCCACAGCAGCTTGCCCAGGAGCACAATGGCCAGGGGGGGTTGGAAGCTCTCCACACAAGGAGACTCCACAACCTCTCTGGGCAGCCTGCTCCAGGCCTCCAGCACCCTCACAGCAAACAACTTTCTCCTTCTGGTCAGGTGGAACCTCCTGGGTTCCAGTCTGTGTCCATTGCCCCTTGTCTGTCCCTGGGCACCACTTAGGAGAGTCTGGCCCCAGCCTTCTGCCCCTCACCCTTTATCTCTTGCTGAGCATTGCTCAGATCCCCTCTGGGGCTGCTCTTCTCCAGGCTCAGCACCCCCAGGGCTCTCACAGAGCATCTCACAGAGATGCTCCAAGCCCCTCAGCATCTCTGTAGCCCCTGCTGGACTCTCTCCAGCAGATTCCTGTCCCTCTTGAACTGGGGAGCCCAGAACCAGACCCAGTACTCCAGATGTGACCTCAGCAGGACAGAGCAGAGGGGCAGGAGAACCTCCTTTAACCTGCTGGCCACTCTCTTCTCCATGTCCCCAGATGACCATTTGCCTTCTTGACCACAGGGGCACATTGCTGTCCCATGGAGTACTTGCTGTCCCCAGCACTCCAAGGTCCTCCTCCACAGAGGTGCTTTCAAGCAGGTCACCCCTAACCTGCACTGGCAGCTGCTGAGGGGGTTGAAATACTGGAACAGGCTGCCCAGGGAGGTGGTTGAGGCCCCATTCCTGGAGACATTCAAGATCAGACTTGCTGTGGCCCTGGGCAGCCTGCTCTAGCTGGAGGTGTCCCTGCTGCCTGCAGGGGGGTTGGACAAGGTGACCTTGGAGGCTCCCTCCCAACCCCATGCAATCTGTGAAGCTGTGACATTCCCACATGGAGCAAAGTGGCTTTAGGGGCTGGGAAGGGAGGATGGTCCTTGAGCAAACACAGCTGCTAAGGGGAGTTCACAGGGTGCTGGCTGGGTCAGGCCACCTGTGGCAGCAGGACCTCCAGGTCAGATCTGAGAAAGGTGCTGGGGCAAGAGCAGCAAGAAGGGAGAGGAACAGAGGCAGGAGTGAGGATCATTGCTGTCTACAACTACCTGAAGGGAGGTTGTAGCCAGGTGGGGGTTGGGCTCTTCTCCCAGGCAACCAGCAGCAGAACAAGAGGACACAGTCTCAAGCTGTGCCAGGGGAGGTTTAGGCTGGAGGTGAGGAGAAAGTTCTTCACAGAGAGAGTGGTTGGCCATTGGCATGTGCTGCCCAGGGAGGTGGTGGAGTCACCATCCCTGGAGGTGTTCTAGAGGGGATTGGACGTGGCACTTGGTGCCATGGTTTAGATAGGCATGAGGTGTAGGGTGACAGGTTGGACTCGATGATCCTTGAGGTCTTTTCCAGCCTTCTTGATTCTGTGATTCTATGATTCTATAATCACAGGAATTCAGCAAACTGAGGCTCTATAGAGTGTGTCCAGAAGAGGCCACAGAGAAGATCAGAGAGCTGGAGGCACCTCTGCTATGGGGACAGGCTGGGAGAGTTGGAGTTGTTCAGCCTGGAGAAGAGAAGGCTCCAGGGAGACTTTCTGGTGGCCTTTCAAGCCTTGTGGGGGGCTACAGGAGAGCTGGGGAGGGACTTTGCACAAGGGTAGGTAGTGACAGGGTGAGAGGGAATGGCTAAGAAGTGGAAGAAGCTGGATTCAGATGAGACATGAGGATGAAATTGTTCCCAGGAGGGTGGTGAGGCACTGGAATAGGCTGCCCAGAGAAGCTGTGAAGGCTCCAAGCCTGGAGGTGTTCAAGGCCAGGTTCAAGGATGAGGCCTTGAACAACCTGGGCTGGTGGGAGGTGTCCCTGCCCACAGCAGGGGGGGTTGGAGCTGGATGATCTTTAAGGTCATTCCCAACCCACTCCAGGATTCTATAAAGCCACCCAAAAAGCAAGGGGAAAAAAAAAAATAAATCCTTTTCTCACTGTCAGAAGTCCCTCCTGAGGGCTCTGCATCCCAGCACAAAGCAGTTTAAGAAGAATAAAGGCAGAAAATATAACAATTGCTAAAGTACCTGCAGAGCAGATCCCAGGTCTGCTACAGAAGCTGCACCAAACAGAGCTACCCTCTGAGCCCAGAGCTGGCTGCTCATGGCCACACTGCTGTAGGAAATCCCAGCCCCACCGAGTGCTTTGGCTTGGAAGGGACCTCAAAGCTCATCCAGTTCCACCCCCCTGCCACGGGCAGGGACACCTCCACCAGCCCAGGCTGCTCAAGGCCCCATCCAACCCAGCCTTCAGGGAGGGATTTGTCATTCCTGTGAACCCAACAGCCTCCCTGGGCAATCTGTTCCAGTCTCTCCCCACCCTCCCTCACTCTAAAGGATTTCTTCCTCATCTCCAGACTCAATCTTCCCTCTCCCAGCTCAAAGCCTTTGTCCCTCATCCTGGCACTACAAGCCCCCATGGCTCCCACTACCCAGAGCTAATCCCCTGGCTCACTTTTCCAGCCCAGCCCAGCCCCCAGGCACCTTTTACCTTTTTCCTTTTCCTTGAAGGATCCTCAGCCACGCTGCCTTTTTTCTCTCTTTCACATCCTGCTGCTGCCACCTGCTCTTCCTCCTCCTCCTCTGGAATGAGGCTGTATTTGGTACCTCCAGGCTGCACAAAACACTCCTTGGCAAAGTGACCTGGAGAACAAGTGTTTGAAGGAGAACTTCAGCCCTCAGTTTCTTTGCAACAAGTACACCTCAGACCCCTGAGGTGCTGCCAAGGAGCTTCTCATTAGTCACAAGAAGGGAGCCCACACTGTTCATTTCCCCTCTGAGGAAGACAGACAGAGAATTGGAGCCTTCTAGACTGGAAAGGAGAAGACTGGGGAGGGGGGAATCTCATCAGTGCTGATCAATACTGAGAGTGGGTGTCAGGAGGATGGGGCCAGGCTTTTGTCAGTGGTGCCCAAAGAGGTAACAGGCACAAAGTTGAACATAGGAAGTTCCACCTAAACATGAGGAGGAACTTCTTTAGTTTAAGGGTGGAGGAGCCCTGGAGTAGGCTGCCCAGAGAAGTGGTGGAGTCCCCACAGCCTGAACATACCTTTGCAACCACATTTCTTGCACACAGTGTTCAAGACAGCTTCAAGTGTGATCTTCTGGCTGGTGTAGTCTCTGAAGCTGCGTTTTTTCCTCTCATCCTGCCTGGGAAGAGAAGGACAATTCCATGGTCAATCCACTCTCACCTTTCCCCTTCTTTATTTGGATGGACACAATCCCAACACAACTTTTCACAGACTCATAGAATGGGTTGGGTGGGAGGAGACCTTAAAGAACATCCAGTTCCAACCCCCTGCCATGGGCAGGGACACCTCCCACCAGCCCAGCTTGCTCAAGGCCTCATCCTGCCTGGCCTTCAGCACCTCCCACTAGCCCAAGTTCTGTCCAGTGCTGTGGCAGCAGACATCACACACATGGACACTGTGTGCTCAGCCTTGGAGGAGCATAGCACAGGATGGTTTGGGTTGGACAAGGCCTCTGAGATCATCCAGTCCAACACCAACCCAACACCTCCATGGCCATCAAACCATGACCCCAGGTGCCATGCCCACAGGTGTTTTGAACACCTCCAGGCATGGGGACTCCACCACCTCCCTGGGCAGCCTGCTCCAGGCCCTGACTGGAAAGAAATTTTTCCTCCTCTCCAACCTAAGCCTCCCCTGGCACAATTTCAGCCATCTCAGCTGGCTCAGAGATGGCAGCTCAGTGCTGGAGGTGCTGGTGTGGCTGGCACAGGAGCAGTGTTGCTGGAACATCTCAGCCTAAAACCTGACCTGGAGTGTGTTAGTCTGAGGTGTTGGCTCAAGCCCTGCAGCTGAGGATTGCTTTGCTCTCTGTTCATACAAACATGGAATGGGTTGGGTTGGAAGGGACCCCAAAGGCCTCCCAGTGCCAACCCCCCTGCCATGGGCAGGGACACCTCCCACCAGCCCAGCTTGCTCCAGGCCTCATCCAGCCTGGCCTTGAACCCCTCCAGGGAGGGGACAGCCACAGCCTCCCTGGGCAACCTGTGCCAGTCTCTCCCCAGCCTCACTCTAAAGAATTTCTTCCTAACCTCCAGTCTCAATCCCCCCTCCCCTGATGTGGCTCTAGATGCAGCACTTCTGCAGCTGGAGCAAAGAACAAAGAACAGAGCTGACCAAGTGCTCATTAGAGTGAAGCACACTGGTGACAGGGAGCTGCTGCCTGCCACCTCCTGACCTGGAGATGAAGTGGGCACCCTGGGCACCCTGCATGAAGCACACAAACACAAGTAGCTGTACCTAGATCCCTCATACCAACATCTGGATTATGTTGGAGCAAGTCCAGAGGAGGACTCACAGATGATCAGAGGGATGGAGAACCTCTGCTATGGGGACAGGCTGAGAGAGTTGGGGCTGCATGGAGAAGAGAAGGCTCCAGGGAGACCTTAGAGCAACCTTTCAGTACCTGAAGGGGCTCCAGGAGAGCTGGGGAGGGACTTTGGACAAGGGCTGGGAGTGACAGGATGAGGACTTTGAGCTGGGAGAAGGGAGATTGAGACTGGAAATGAAGAAATTCTTGAGTGAGGGTGGGGAGAGACTGGCACAGGTTGCCCAGGGATGCTGTGGATGTCTCCTCCCTGGAGGTGTTCAAGGCCAGGTTGGATGAGGTCTTGAGCACCCTGGGCTGGTGGGAGGTGTCCCTGCCCATGGCAGGGGGTTGGAGCTGGATGAGCTTTGGGGTCCCTTCCAACCCATCCCATTCTGTGATCCTCTCACTGGGAATACACACACATAGCTGCACAGGCTGAAAAAAACCAAACCAAACCAAACCTATTTATTTGACCTGGAAGAGATGGCACAGAGAAAGGTTGACAAGGAAGCTCTGAAGCATCTGAGCAGTTCAGATTTGGTTCTGCAGCTTGTGAAAATGGGACAAATCCCCAGCTGGAGCAAGCAGCCCCTCCAGCACCAGCACAGGACCACCCCAACACAGGAATGAAAACCCTGCCAGGGGTGAAGTGCTGCAACTCCCTAAAGCCTCCTCCAGGCAGGAGAACCTGGCAGCAGAACCAAGGGAGTGCCTTGCAGGGGGAGCTCAGGAAGAGTCCCCTCAGCCTCCAAGGGAGGGGACAAAAGCTCAGCAGATTTACCTACTCAAGGGAAACGTTGTTGGGATCCAGGTCCTTCCCTGTGCCTTGGTTGACAACCTTCATGGAGAGGGAAAGCTTCACTTTGCCATCCTTCATCTGAAAGGGGAAGAGAGGCAATGAGAAGAGCAAATGATAGTTGTGTTAATTACCACACTGGGCCTGCAGAGGAGGAAGGAAAGTGCAGCAGCAGCACAAAGGGCACTGCAGAAAGTGCTTTGGGCTGGTGTTCTGCAGCTGCATTCAGAGCTCTCCAGCTGACAGCACAGCTTCTGCTCCCCTCCTGCTCCCCAAGCAACGAGGCAGCAGATCAAGATCCTGCTGTCAATAAGGCCAAGGCCTCAGGAGCTTGCTAAGTATCTTCTTAGCTTCTTGGTTTTCCTTCACTCCTGCACCATTGGCATCACTGTGCCCAGAGCCACGTGAGCAGCAGCACAGGGAGGGGATTCTGCCCCTCTGCTCTGCTCTGCTCAGACCCCACCTGCAGCACTGCCTCCAGTTCTGGGACACAGCAAAAGAAGGGCATGGGACTGACAGAGAGGGTGCAGAGGAGGCCATGGAGATGATCAGAGGCTGGAGAACCTCCCAGATGGGGACAGGGTGGGAGAGTTGGGGCAGTTCAGCTTGGAGAAGAGAAGGTTCCAGGGAGACCTCAGAGCAGCCTTCCAGTACCTGAAGGGCTCCAGGAGAGCTGGGGAGGGACTTTGGACAAGGGCTGGGAGTGACAGGATGAGAAACAATGGCTTTGAGCTGGGAGAGGGGATATGGAAACTGGAGATGAGGAAGAAATTCTTTGCAGTGAGGGTGGGGAGACACTGGCACAGGTTTCCCAGGAGGTTATGGATGTCCCCTCTCCCTGGAGGTGTTCAAGGCCAGGCTGGATGAGGCCTTGAGCACCCTGGGCTGGTGGGAGGTGTCCCTGCCCATGGCAGGGGAGTTGGAACTGGATGAGCTTTGAGGTCCCTTCCAACCCAACCCATTCTATGGCTGTATCTGGAGGTGAAGAGAAGTCAGGTGGCTGTAAATGAACACATCAAACCCCAAGAGGAGCTCACAGCCTGTGTGCACAGCAGCTCTCAGGGCTTTTGCAGGCCAGGTGACCCACACAGCACTAGAGGAACAAGAGACCTCACCATACCTCCTTGCCAATCAGCTTCACCCACACCTTGTCTCCAACATCCACGATCTCTGAGGGCTTATCCACCCGGCAGGAGGACATGTGAGTCCTGTGCACAAGGCCTGGGTGGAACATTGGAAGAGGAAAAAAAAGGGGAGAAGGAGAAGAGGGGGGGAAAAAAAATAATCAAGATAAGCCTCCACTGAATCCCACTTTGGCCCTCCAAGAAACTCTCCCCCAAAGTTCAACCAACATCTTAACGTTCTCACCAAAAAGATCCTGAGCCACAGCAAAACCATCCTGAAGCTACCCAAAAAAAAGCCCTCTGAGCCTTTCTGGTCTTCACACAAACACACCAGCACATTCCAGGATGAGAGGAAATGGCCTCAAGTTGCCCACAGGGGAGGTTTAGGTTGGATATGAGGAAGTATTTCTTCCCCTTGAGGGTTGTCAAAGCCTGGTGCAGGCTGCCCAGGGCAGCGGAGGAGTCTCCATTCCTGGAGAGGTTTCAGAGCTGTGGAGATGTGGTGCTGAGGGCCATGGTTTGGTGCTTGACCTAGCAGTGCTAGGTCAAGGGTTGGACTGGATGATCTGAAAGGTCTTTTCCAACCCAAACAACTCAATGGTTCTAAATGCTTTCTGAAAACCACAACTGTTTCCTGATTTAGAGAAAAAGCTTTTTCTGAGCTCTTTCAAACAGCTTGGAAGCCTTTAACTCCAAGGACAACTGCTTAGCTCAAACACCACACCAAGACAAAGCTACCTCTGAACAAAATTAAGACACACAAACCTTGTCTCCTGCAGCCAGGGATTTTGACAAAGGCTCCATATTCTGTCACTGTAGCAACCTGTGAGGAAAATCAGCACAACACTTCAAGGCAAGGCCTTCACAAAACAGCTGTTCTCAAACTACTGCTTAGAAATGCACCAAAAGTTCTGCTTTCCTGCAGGTTTAGATTGCAGAGCTGGTTAGACACAGCAGAGCTTGGTAGCTCTGGAGCAGGTGTGGTCAGCCAGTCATCCCTTCATTGTTCAAGACAGCAGCTTGTATGGATCTGCCCCTGTCACCGACCCAGGAATGGTTTGGTTTGGTTTGGCTCAGCCAGTCCAACCCCCCCTGCAGTCAGCAGGGACAGCTGCAGCTAGAGCAGGTTGCTCACAGCCCCCAACAGCCTGACCTGGAATGGTTCCAGCCATGGAGTTTGCTGCTGCCATGGCTCTGATGTGGGAGCAGAGCCAAGAGGGGGCCACACTCAGCTGGGTGCAGCCAGGAACTGGGAGGGACCCAGCCCCAAAGCCCCCTGGCAGTGTCTGTGTGGGGGAGTGGGGGTACAAGTCACAGAGTCACAGCCTGGCTTGGACCTTTAAAGCTCAGCCAGTCCAACCCCCTGCAGCCAGCACGGACAGCTGCAGCTACAGCAGGATGCTCACAGCCCCAACAACCTCACCTGGGAGGGTTCCAGGGATGGGACATCTCCCACCTCTCAGGGCAACCTGGCACAGGCTCTCAGCACCCTCAGTGTCAAACATTTCTCCCTTCTCTCCACTCTGAATCTCCCTCTTTGAGTTCAAACCATCCCCCCTTGTCCTGTCACAACAGGCCCTGCTCAGAAGTCTGTCCCCAGCCCTTTTAAGCACTGAAAGGCCATCAGAAGGTCTCCTAGAGGGACATCTGTTCATAAACACATAGATAGATGCACAGAGATATGTCCATATGATTGGTTACTCAAACTGCCACTGAACTAAGCGGTGCCTAAGGCAAGATAAAAAGCCACATGCCACAGACTGTGCCACCTCCCAGGCCCACACACCTCTCCCTGGAAGATGGCGTAGAGCTCGGGCAGGGCCTCCATCGCCGCCGAGCTCAAGGAGTCCAGGCCAGAGAAGCTCCAAGCGTCCTACCAACGCCGATTTCACACCGGCCTGCGGCGCCTTCACAGCGTGAACGCAGACAAAGACCTTGCGAAGAAACATGCAGTTAACGCATGAAACTACGCGCGGCCAGGCCCATCACACGGCAACAGTCATTAGTTTGCCTTGATTTAGACCATGGAGCACCTGCAGGGTCGGTCACAGCGCTCCCACCGCTCTCTGCTTTCACTGGCAGGTTCTTGCCGCTCACGCTGGCCCCAGCAGCCGAGGATACGGAGAAGCAGGGTGCCCTGGGCCCGACTTGTGGCCGGAGGGACAGGCCATAGCCTGGAAGCGCCCAGCGCGATATCACCCACCCGCTGCTCCCCTCACTGACCGCCTCCGTCTGCTGCCATGTTGCTGCCCCCTCACCTTAGGGCACCTACTCAATCAGCCAATCGCCTCCCGCAGTGATTGCTGCCGCCGGCTTTTCACCAATCAGCTTTACTCGTGTTAGGTAAAGCCCACCTGCGGTGCTATCAACCAATCAGAGCGGGGAGCGCTGGCCGGCATGTGGCGCCTCTTGCGTAGCGGCGCACAGGAATTACAATGGGGAGAGGCGGGACATCCGTCTGCGCTTCGCCAATCGACGTGGCAGCAGTGGCGCGGCCGGCCAATGGGGAAGCGGGGGGGCGGAGCGGGACGGACGGGCGCGCACGGCCGGCGGAGATGATCGAGCAGCAGAAGCGGAAGGTCCCGGGCAGCGGCCCTGGCCCGGGCCCCGCTCCCGGCCCCGCTCCCGCCTCCGGCGCCGCCCCTGGTCCCGACCTCCCGCTTGTTCCTGTGGCGGCCAAGCGGCCCCGCCATGAGCTGCCCGGAGCGCCGGGCACCGGTGGGGCACAGCCCGCCCCCGGGGCCCTGCTGCAGGCGGTACGGTGGGGAATCGGGGGAGGGCCAATGGGGGGATGCCGGGATTTAGGGACGGGACAAGGACTGTGTGTGGAAGAGGTCGCGGTGGGGGATGGTGTGCAGGATGCAGCCCCGGGGGGAAGGAGCTTAATGAAATGGGCTCTCAACAGCACCATGAACGCGCCTGGCTTAGACAGAGTGTGGAAACAGCTCGATGGAAAAGGACCTGGGGAGCTTGGTCGACAGCCGGGTGGCCAACAAGACCACCAGCATCCTGGTCTGGATCAGTAAGAGTGTGGCCAGCAGGAGTAAGGAGTAAGCCCCTATGCTGGGCAGTGGTGAGGCAGCAGCTCGAATCTTGGCTTCAGGTTTGGGCTCCTCACTCCAAGAAGGACATTGAGAGGCTGGAGCATGTCCAGAGAAGGGCAACAAAGCTGGGAAAGGGTCTGGAGAACAGGGCTGGGGAGGAGCAGCTGAGGGAGCTGGGGGTGTGGAGTCTGGAGAAGAGGAGGCTGAGGGCAGACCTGGCTGTCTAGAACTCCCTCAAAGGAGGTTGCAGTGAGGTGGGGATTGGTCTCTTCTCTCAGGTAACAAGCAGTAGGACAAGAGGAAATGGCCTCAAGTTATGCCAGGGCAGGTTTAGGGTGGAGATAGGTAAAAATTTCTTCCCCCAAAGGGTTGTCAAGGCCTGGCCCAGGCTGCCCAGGGCAGTGGTGGAGTCTCCATCTCTGGAGGGGTTTCAGAGCCATGGAGATGTGGTGCTGAGGGCCAGGGGTTGGTCACGACCTGGCAGTGCTGGGTGCATTGGTTGGACTTGGTGACCTTAAAGTCTCTTCTAACCAAAACGATTCTGAGAAAGGGTGAGGGGGAAGGGTCCATGAGAGGACAGTGGGCTGAGGGGGTGGTGGGGCTGGGCAGTCCTGCTGTGCTGGCCATGCCTCAGTGTTACCCCTGTCTCCTCCCATGCCATGGCCTAACCCAGCTCTCCTGTCTCCCCCAGGGCCCAACCCGCTGCTCCTCCCTGCAGGCCCCCATCATGCTGCTCTCAGGGCACGAAGGAGAGGTTTACTGCTGCAAGTTCCACCCCAATGGCAACACCCTGGCCTCTGCTGGCTTCGACAGGCTCATCTGTGAGTAGGGCTCTCACTCCATTGCAGGCTGCTCTGCTGGTCTGGAGGTTTTATCTCAGCTCTCAGCTTGCTGGGTCCTGAGAATGAAGAGCTTCGCCAGGAGGGGAGTGAGAAACTTCTTCCACCTCCTCTGGCAGGTCCATGTCCTGCTGGCCCTCAGATGGGGCTGGTAATGAGCTCTGCTGGTCACAGCCCTGTGTCCCCAGGGCCCTTGTCATTGTGGTTTAACCCCAGCAGCTTGCTCACTCCCCACCAGTGGGACTGGGGAGAGAACTTGGAGGGTAGAAGTGTGAAGAACTCTGGGCTGAGATAAGGAGAGTTTCCCAAGGCAAAACAAACCAAGAATTCGTTCAGCACTGCCCATTGCAGGCAGGTTCAGCCATCCCCAGGGCAGCAGGGCTCCACACCAGCTCCTGGGAAGTCCATTGACTGTCCCAGCCCAAGCCAGCACACACACAGCTCACCATCCATGTTTGACTGCAGCAGGCTGCAGGAGCATAGCTCTTGCTGCTTTGGCTTGCTGAGAGGAAGATGATTGTTTTTCTTAACTAATTCAACTTGATGTAAACCCAAAAAGCAGCTGACAACAGTTTCTGTCCTCCTGGAGCTTGCACAATGCTTCTTTGTGACTTTTTTTCCCACCTGGAGTCCTGTGTCTGGCTCTGGAGCCCCTAACACAAGAATGATGTGGACCTGCTAGAGTGAGTCCAGAGCAGGCCACAAAGATGATCAGAGGGCTGGAGCAGCTCTGCTGTGAGGACAGGCTGAGAGAGTTGGATCTGTTCAGCCTGGAGAGTCTGAGAAGGCTCTGAGGAGACCTCAGAGCAGCCTTCCAGTATCTCAGGTGGGCTACAGGAGAGCTGGGGAGGGACTTTGGACAAAGGCTTGGAGAGACAGGACGAGGGGCAGTGGCTTCAAACAGGAAGAAGCTGGATTTAGGTGAGACATCAGGAGGAAATTCTTCCCCCTGAGCATGGTGAGGCACTGGTAAAGTTGTCCAGAGAGATGGTAGAGGCTTCAAGGCCATGCTGGATGGGGCCTTGAGCAACCTGCTCTAGTAGATGTCCCTGCCCAGGGCAGGGAGTTGGAACTGGATGGTCTTTAAGATCCTTTCCAACCCAAAGCAGTCTGAGACCCTCTGCCAGCCCAGATGGGGGAGCACAGAGGTGACAGACCACCACAGCCCACAGGTGATTTTGCTGAGTTCCTGGAGGCTCCCTCCAGCCATGGCAGGTTTCCTTTGCATGTGTGCTGTCCTCACCTCTCCCTCCCTTCCCCCCAGTGCTGTGGAATGTCTATGGGGACTGTGATAACTTTGCCACGCTGAAGGGGCACAGTGGAGCTGTCATGGAGCTGCACTACAACACTGATGGCAGGTGAGTGGCATGCAGGTGGCATTCAGCCCTGGGCCTGGCTCTTTCTGAGGGCAGATGCTTTCTGCTGGCCTGAGTCCCTCAGCACCTCATTCATAGGATCAGAGGATGTTAGGGGTTGGAAGGGACCTCTGGAGATCATCCAGTCCAACCCCCCTGCCAGAGCAGGACCACAGAATCCAGCACAGGTCACACAGGAATACATCCAGATGGGTCTGGAAAGTCTCCAGAGAAGGAGACTCCACAACCTCTGTTGTCCCTGCTCTGACCACCTGCAGCAAACACTTGGGGTGTGGCTTTGCTAGCTAAGGAGTGCTGCCTGCTTGGGGTTGGGAAAATGGGTCTGGAGTCGCCCATGGCCCACTGGTGCCCTTGATTTCAGTCCTGAGGAGCAGGGAAGGTTGGTGTCAGTCATCTGGGAGGCACTGGGGAGGAAAAGAAAACAGGTGAGAGATGTTTGCTGGCCAAAAAGTCCATTTCGTTGTTGCATCTGAGCTGTTGCCACTGAGCTTTCCTTCCTGTGCTCATCCAAAGAGTGTTTGAGGAGGTGGAAAACTAATCAATATGTGTCTAGAAATGGAGGTAATGGGAGTGTCTCCACTCATCCCACCCTGAAACACCACCTTTGGCCTGCTGTATGGGGGAGATTCTACTCCAGGCCTTATTCCTGCTGGCTATTTCCAGCTCTGATGACAGAACTCGACAGTGAAAATGGTGGGAAGGGAGAACTGTTCCTGCCTTGGAGCCCCTGACTGTGATTCCTCCCTGCAGCATGCTCTTCTCAGCATCCACAGACAAAACCGTGGCTGTGTGGGACAGTGAGACTGGGGAGAGAGTGAAGAGGCTGAAGGGCCACACCTCCTTTGTCAACTCCTGCTACCCAGCCAGGAGAGGACCCCAGCTGGTCTGCACGGGCAGTGATGATGGCACTGTGAAGGTCAGTGTGTTGTGTGAGCAGGTGGCCTGGAGTGAGAGGAAGAGATGGGAGTCATGGAAGAATCCTTAGTCCTCCCATTTCAGTGGCTAAATTCAGCCACTCTTAGAATTTGATGAGTCCACAGAGCCACAGAATGGTTTGGGTTGGAAGGGACCTTAAAGCTCATCCAGTTCCAAGCCCCTGCCATGGGCAGGGACATCTCCCACCAGCCCAGGGTGCTCAAGGACTCATCCAGCCTGGCCTTGAACACCTCCAGGCTTGGACCTCCACAACTTCTCTGGGCAACCTGTTCCAGTGCCTCACCACCCCTATGGGGAGCAATTTCTTCCCTCCCTAAATCCAGCTTCTTGAAGCTATTGTCCCTCATCCTGTCACTCCCAGCCCTTGTCAGAAGTCCCTCCCCAGCTTTCCTGGAGCCTGGAAGGCTGCTCTAAGGTCTCCCTGGAGCCTTCTCTTCTCCAGGCTGAACAGCCCCATCTCTCTCAGCCTGCCTTTACAGCAGAGGTGCTGCACCCCTCTCATCATCTTTGTGGCCTCCTCTGGCCCTGCTCCACCAGGTCCCTGTCTGTGCTGAGGGCTCCAGAGCTGCCCCAGCACTGCAGGGAGGTCTCAGCAGAGCACAGCAGAGGGGCAGAATCCCCTCCCTGCCCCTGCTGCCCACCCTGCTGGGGATCACCCCAGGACAAGTTGGCTTTCATAATTTTGACTCCAGAAGTAAAACTTTGAAATAAAATTGGAATTCTCCTTTTTTTTTTTTTTCTGTAACCCTTTGGGGCAGATAAGGGAAATTCTTCTACTGTGTTGCACTTCTGCCCTGCCCTGCATTAGGATAAGAAGGATGAGCTGCTACTGGCATCTTGCAACCCAACCTCCCTTCCCTCCTCTGTACTCCTCAGTTCCTACCACGCCAAACTCTTTTTCTTCATGGAGGTCTCCTGAGATGTAAAAGAGGATTTCAGGAATGGTTTGAGCCTCTGCCAAGTATCTGCCTGTCATTTTCCTGTTCAGTCCTGTTCAGTGTCTCTGTGTGACTTCTCCATCTGCTGTCTTGCAGCTGTGGGACATCAGGAAGAAAGCTGCTGTCCAGACCTTTCAGAACACCTACCAGGTCCTGGCTGTGACTTTCAATGACACCAGTGATCAGATCATATCTGGAGGCATTGACAATGACATTAAGGTAGGACAGTGGTGGTGTCCTCATGTCCCTCTCTGACCCCACAGACCTTTTCCATCCCCTCACATCCTGCCTTGCTCAAGGACAAACCTGTAGGTTCATTTCCCAGTCCCAGGAGCCGTGCAGACCTGCCCTGGCTGCTAATGCAGGGCCAGTGAGCTCAGAGGGAGCTGCTGCAGGGCTCTGTGCCATGTGACAGCCTGGGCAGCCCTGGCATTCCTGGCATTGCTGTCAGCCTTTGAGCTGCTCCAGTCTGCTGGCTCCCCTGGCAGCCTCTGCCCATTCCAGAGCCATATATGAGGTAAACCAAAAGAAACCTGACGACATCCACACTCTCTGCCCTCTGCTCCAGCTTGCAGCTTGATTTGTCACCTGCTGGTGTGGAAAGTTCTTATTTAAGAGCCAGCTCAGTGTTTCATTCAGCTGGTGACTGAGAGTCTCCTGACAGCTGGCAGGCTCAGCCTGCCCCACTGGCCCTGGCTCTGGGGGGCACGTGCTTGTCACAGAGCCACCCAAGTGTGGCTCTGACATCAGAGCTGTCCCCAGTGCCCCTCTGTGGGAAAGAACAGCATGAAGTGTTTGGGGACAGGACAGTTGCTGCCCTGGGCCATCAGTCAGTGGAATCTGGGAGCTGGGGGGGTCTAGGGCCAAGTAGAGAGGGACTCCTGCATGCATGGGCTGCTGCTGTTTAACTCCCAGATCACAGACTGCATCGGGTGGGAAAGGACCCTCCAAGGTCATTTGTCCAACTCCCCTGCAGTCAGCAGGGGCACCTCCAGCTAGATCAGGCTGCCCAGGGCCACATCAAGTCTGACCTTAAATATTTCTAGGGATGAGGCCTCAACCACCTCTCAGAGCAGCCTGTTCAGAACTTCCTTCATTGTGCAGAACTTCCTCTGATCTCCAACATAAATCTGCCCTGCTCCAGTTTCAAACCATTGCCTCTCCTCCTATCACTCCAAGCCCTTCTGAACAGTCCCTCTCCAGCCTTCCTGTAGGACCCCTTCAGATATTGAAATGCAGCTCTAAAGTCTCCCCAGAGCCTTCTCCTCTCCAGGCTGGCCAGCCCTTGGTGTTTGGACACATAACTCCTCAGGTGCAAATTCCACTTTGTCTCCAACAGAAAAGCCTTAGGCTCATATTTCAGCCACTCAGACTCCACCAACTGAGATTGAAAGCTGATCATAGAATCATGGAATCAGTCAGGGTTGGAAGGGACCACAAGGCTCAGCCAGTTCCAACCCCCCTGCCATGCCCAGGGACACCTCACACTACAGCAGGCTGGCCAGAGCCTCATCCAGCCTGGCTGCAAACACCTCCAGGGATGGGACCTCAACCACCTCCCTGGGCAACCCATTCCAGGCTCTCACCACTCTCCTGGGGAAGAACTTCTTCCTCATGTCCAGCCTGAATCTCCCCACTTCCAGCTTTGTTCCATTCCCCCCAGTCCTGTCACTCCCTGACACCCTCAAAAGTCCCTCCCCAGCTTTCCTGTAGCCCCCTGCAGAGACTGGAAGGCCACCAGAAGGTCGCTTCGGAGCCTTCTCCTCTCCAGACTGCACAACCCCAACTCTTTCATGTCATCAGCTGATTGATCAGTCCCAGTGTGGAATGCTCTGGCAGCAGCAGCAGCAGCTCTTGGCTGTCCTTCTGTCAGCCCCTGGTGTTGGTGTTGTGCCTGGCAGGTGTGGGACCTGCGCCAGAACAAGCTGACGTACAGCATGCGGGGACACGCGGACTCGGTCACGGGCCTCAGCCTCAGCTCAGAGGGCTCCTACCTGCTCTCCAATGCCATGGACAACACAGGTAATCACACAGCCACAGGAGCTGCAGCTTGGGAAAGACCCTCAGGGTCACCAAGTCCATCCCACAACCCTACTCTGCAAAGTTCAGCCCTAAACCATATCCCCCAAGCGCCACATCCAAACCACCTTTAAACACACTCATGGTTGGGGACTCCACCACCTCCCTGGGCAGCCATTCCAGTCCCTGACCACTTTTGCTGGGAAAATTTTTTTCCTACTGTCCAGTCTAAACCTCCCCAGTGGCAGCTTGAGGCCATTCCCTCTTGTTCCATCACTAATAACCTATGAGAAAAGACCAGCACCAAGCTCTGCACAACCTCCTTTCAGGTAGTAGTAGAGAGCAATGAGGTCTCCCCTCAGCCTCCTCTTCTCCACACCAACCATCCCCAGCTCCTTCAGTCACTCTCCATCCCATTTATTCTCCAGGCCCTTCCCCAGCTCCTTGCCCTGCTCTGCACTGCCTCCAGCACCTCCACATCTCTCTTGGATTGAGGTGCCCAGAACTGAACCCAGCACTCGAGGTGTGGCCTCCCCAGAGCTGAGTCCCAGGGGACAATCCCCTCCCTGCTCCTCTGGACCCAGCATTTCTAATCCCAGCCAGGATGCCTTTGGCTTTCTTGGCCCCCTGGGCACACTGCTGCCTCCTGTTCAGTTGCCCCTCAAATGTAATGTCCTGGCTGAGGGCACAGCACAGCTCTTGGTTGCTGCTGCCTTCCCCCAGCTCTGTGTGGTGCTGAGGAAAGAACAGCTCAGACTGTTGGATGTAGCAGAACCAGACTAAAGAGCCCCAGATGTCCCAGCCTTGGAAGACTGAGAGGGGAGCTGATCAATGGCTATAAACATCTGAGGGCTGTTGGGGAAGAAGAAGAGGCCAAGCTCTGTTCAGTGGTGCCCAGGGATAGGTCAAGGGGCAATGGGCACAGACTGGAACCCAGGAGGTTCCATCTGAACAGGAGGAAAAACTTCTTTGGTGTGAGGGTGCTGGAGGCCTGGAGCAGGCTGCCCAGAGAGGTTGTGGAGTCTCCTTGTGTGGAGAGCTTCCAACCCCCCCAGGCCAGTGTGCTCCTGGGCAAGCTGCTGTGGGTGCCCTGCTGGAGGTTGGACTGGATGATCTCCAGAGGTTCCTTCTGCCCCCCAGCATGCTGGGATCCTGTGAAGTCCAACCCTGAACCCAGCACTGCCAGGTCACCACTAAACCCTTGGCACCACATCTCCACAGCTTTGAAACCCAGGGATGGGAACTCCACCCCTGCCCTGGGCAGCCAGGGCCAAGCTTTGACAACCCTCAAAGGGAAGAAATTGTTCCTAAACCTGCCCTGGTGGAACTTGAGGCCATTTCCTCTGGTCCTATCACTTGTTCCTTGGGAGAAGAGACCCACCCCCACCTTGCTCCTGCCTCCTGTCAGGGAGCTTGCCCAGCTGGGTGCTCCTCAGCAGCATGGCTGAGGGGAAGGAGCACTGCCAGGAGCTGCCCTTGCCCCCTCCCTGCCCTCTGCAGCTGATGGCTCTGAGCTCTCTCTTGCAGTTCGCATCTGGGACGTGAGGCCCTTTGCCCCCAAAGAGAGATGTGTGAAGATCTTCCAAGGGAATGTGCACAACTTTGAGAAGGTGAGGGTCCTGCAGGCCACAGGCTTGGTCCTCAGACACTGCTTAACTCCTCTGGAAACTGTCCTTTAAATTCCAAGTTTCACCCAGAAAGGCTTTTTAACAAGGACCTAAGGAGAGAGAAATGCACCAAGAGGGCTTCTAATTAAAACTGCACTAAGAAGTGATCTGTGCTGGGCTCAGCTGTAGTCAACTGGACATTAAATATTTGCTGCATTTCCTCTCCATTCTGTACAAAATGAGAAGGCTCTGAGTGTTTGCCAGCAAGGAAATCAAATCTCTTAATTACCATCTCCTCTTCCAAAGGGAGGTCATGAAAGCAGCACTCAGGAGGTCTGTTAAAGTCTTCTGCTGGTTTTGATTTGAGTAGAAGAGGAAAACTAAATCCTCCTTTGGAAACAGATCTGGCCATGAACTTTTGGGTTGTTTTTTTGTTTTTTGTTTTTTTTTTTTTCCCCCTTTGTAGAATCTTCTGAGGTGCTCCTGGTCCCCAGATGGGAGTAAAATTGCTGGAGGATCAGCTGACAGGTGAGGTGCTGCTGCATTCCTGCTGCCATGAATCCCATAACTGCTCTGCAGACACTGCTGGACCAAAGTGGATCTGAGGACTCAGATCATCTAAAGGCTCAAGAGTTGTGAAGGTCCCAAACAACCCTCTGTGGTGGTGTGGGGGTGTTTTCTGCCCTGACTGCAGCAGTGGGGTGTTTGTGTGTTGCCTTTTGTGTTGCTGGAGGAGCCACCCCAGAGCTGTAGAACCTTCTCATCACTGTCAGAAGCTGGCAGAGCTCATGGGATCCACCAGAAGGGTTAGAGGGGTGACAGGGTGGTGAATTTAGCTCCCTTGTGGTCCTGCCAGCAGATGTTTGAGAGACACAGGGAGTGTGGGGGAAAGGTGTGTAGTGAATGGGTTGCACTGGTAAGGACCACAGCTCCCAGTTAAATTGCTGAGTGGTGGCTTGCAAGAGGCACCAGTGGTGTTCTGAGGGGCAGTGTTGAGCCTTACTTGGAGTGATGAGTGAGGAGAAGGAAGGATCTGACCAAATGAGCAGGTAGTGGAGTTGTGAGTGAGATGTTCTGTCAGCCCAGGCAGCTGGGGAGAGGGAAGAGGCCAAAGGCTGAAGGTGACTGTGAAGGATCCAACCTCTGCTGGAGCAAATCCAGACATACCCCTGGTGACAGGGAGAGTGGAATTCCTGCAGACTGGAATCCAGGGCCTGGAGCAGGAGTAATCAGCAAATTAACAAGCCTCTGATAGAGGAGAGGGAGAGGTTTAGCTCAGCCTGTGCAGATAGAGCAGGACCAGCTGCCACAGCAAGGGCCTGAGATGTGACTCTCCTCCTTCCCAGTCCATGAGGGCAGTGGTGGAGGCACGGGGAGGGTGCTGGCCTGCTGAGCCCATGGCTCACCAGCTTGGTGCCAAGGCCTCAGGCCACTGGGTCAGCTGTGCAGGTGGTGCTGGAGGTGTGCCAGCAGCTTTCTGGTGGCACTGGTGACAGGGGTCAGTGCTGGGACCAGGTCTCTGTAATATCTTTCTCTGTGGTCTGGGTGAGGGGATGGAGGCAGCCTCAGGCAGTTTGTGCAGGTGACACCAAGCTGGGGGTGAGTTGATCTGCTGGAGGGTAGGGAGGGTCTGCAGGGGAACCTGGCCAGGCTGAGGCCCATGGGAGGAGGTTCAACACAGCCAAGGGCTGGGTCCTGCACTTGGGTCACAGCAACCCCAGGAATGCTGCAGGCTGGGGACAGAGGGGCTGGAAACTGCCTGGTGGGAAAGGACCTGAGTGACAGCAGCTGAAGATGAGCCAGGGAGAGCCCAGCTGGCCAAGAAGGTCACCAGCAGCCTGGCCTGGAGCAGCAGTGGTGTGGCCAGCAGGAGCAGGGCAGGGATTGTCCTCCTGTCCTGGGCACTGGTGAGGCCACAGCTCAAATCCTGGCTTCAGGTTTGGGCTCCTCACTCCAAGAAGGACATTGAGAGGCTGGAGCAGGTCCAGAGAAGGGCAACAAAGCTGGGGAAGGGTCTGGAGAACAGGGCTGGGGAGGAGCAGCTGAGGGAGCTGGGGGTGTGCAGCCTGGAGGCTGAGGGAGACCTCATTGCTCTCTACAGCTCCCTGAGAGGAGGCTGCAGTGAGGTGCAAGTGACAGGACCAAGAGGAAACAGCTTCAGGTTGGCCCTGGGGAGGTGTAGGTTGGACATGAGGAACAATTTCTTCCCCTTGAGGGCTGTCAAGGCCTGGCCCAGGCTGCCCAGGGCAGTGGTGGAGTCCCCAGCCCTGGGGGGTTTCAGTGCCTTGGAGGTGTGGTGCTGAGGGCCAGGGTTCAGCTGCAGACTTGGCAGTGCTGGGCTCAGGGCTGGCCTCAGTGACCTTAAAGATCTCTTCCATGGACTGCAGGACTTTGGATCAGTAGCATGGGGTGGGTGCAGCACTTGAGAGGCTGGAGCAGGTCCAGAGAAGGGCAACAAAGCTGGGGAAGGGTCTGGAGAGCAGGGCTGGGGAGGAGCAGCTGAGGGAGCTGGGGGTGTTTGGAGAAGAGGAGGCTGAGGGAGACCTCATTGCTCTCCACAGCTCCCTGAGAGGAGGCTGGAGCCAGGTGGGGGTTGGGCTCTGCTCCCTTGTAACAAGGACAGGGTGACAGGAAATGGCCTCAGGCTGCAGCAGGGGAGGGTTAGGTTGGACATGAGAAGAAACTTCTTCCCTCAAAGGGTTCTCAGAGCCTGGCCCAGGCTGCCCAGGGAGGGGGTTGAATCCCCACCTCTGGAGGTGTTTCAGGGAGGCAGAGCTGTGGTGCTGAGGGCCATGGCTTAGCCCCAGCCTGGGCAGAGGTAGGGACTGCTTGGAGTGGATGAGCTTGAAGGGCTTCTCCTACCAAAACTCCTCTGTGACTGTGCCACTGGTGGGGGGGAGCAGGCAGCCAGCTCCCAGGGCAGGCTGGACAAGGCCTCCCCAATCTTTCTGCTATCTCTGAGCTTCTGAATTGTTTTGGAGGAGCAAAATCTGCTGGGAAAGCAGAGGAAGCTTAGAGAAAGCTTTCATCAGCCTGTGTACAAAACAGTTCCCTGCTGGTTGCCCTCCTCCTGCAGCAGGTGGAGGTGCAGTGTATGTTGGGGGGGCAGTTAGCTGCTGGTGAGCCCTGCTGCAGGAAAACCACCTCCTGAGCTAAACACAACAGCAGAGAGCTCTGAGGGGGCTCCTGGGGCAGTTCCTGCCTGCTGGGTGAAAGGGTTGTGCTTGAATCAGTGCTGCTGGGAGCAGCATCCAGGAGCAGGCTTGGATCTGGAGAGCAGAGAGGGACTGGGGGGTGCTGGTGGGTGAGACCTGAGCCAGCAGTGGGCACTGGCAGCCTGGGCTGCACCCAAAGCAGTGTGGCCAGCAGAGCAGGAGGTGGCTCTGCCCCTCCTGGCCTTGTTGAGCCTCAGCCCATGGATCCAGCCCCTCCACAGCCCTTTGCAGAGCCTCCCTGCCCTCCAGCAGGTCAGGACCACCACCCAATGTAGTGTCACCTGCAGGCTGCCTCAGCCCTCTTCTCCAGCTCACTGAGAGAGGCATTAATGAGGACTGGTGCCAGGTGTGGGCCCTGGGGAGCAGCACTGGTGGCAGGAGCAGGGGGGCAGCAGGGCAGCATCTCCCCCACTGCCTGGGAGGCTTTGTAAGAGTGAGCTGAAGGCTGATCCCTGCCTGCAGCCAGCAGATTCTTCCTCACCTCCTGCCTTGAAGGGTCCTGGTGCCCAGGCAGGACCCAGCAGTGGTTGGGAGGCCATGGTGAGGCTGCAGGAGCTGCAGCCAAGGGCTGGCACAATCTGGTGTGCCCCTGATGGAAGCTGGGCAGTGGATCACAGCTTCAGTGGCACAGCAGGAGGAAAGCCACCTGCAAAGCTGCTGGCTGTGAGGGATGAGGCTGCAGAGGGGCTGGGGGAGCACTGGGCTCCCCCTCACTGCTGGCCCAGGCCAAGGCTGCCCACCAGGCTTGCAGGGAGATGTGTGTGAGGGTGAAGACCCTTCTGCCCACTCCAAAGCTGTCCCTTAGCCCACCCTGCTGCTGCCACATGAGGCTCTGAAGGGCCTCACACTTCCCTCTGTACCACGAGGGGTGCCAGGAGGCTGCTGTGGGGTGACAGCAGTGAGGCTTTGGACACCAAGCTGACCTTCAGCTCCTACCTGCTTGGAGCTCTGCTCTCCTGGACCTGGCAGGGCAGCACTTTGCTCCTGAGAATGCCTTTGTTTGTCCACACCAAGAGCTGTGGCAGGTCTGCTGATGGCACCAAGGTGTGTGGTGAGGCTGGCAGGCTGGAGGGAAGGGATCCATCCAGAGGGACCTGGGCAGGCTGGAGGGAAGGGATCCATCCAGAGGGACCTGGGCAGGCTGGAGGGAAGGGATCCATCCAGAGGGACCTGGGCAGGCTGCAGAGCTGGGCACAAGACAACCTCAGGAGGTTCAACAAGACCAAGGGCAAGGTCCTGCAGCTGGGTCAGGGCAATCCCAAGCACAAATGCAGGCTGGGCAGGGACTGGCTGGAGAGCAGCCCTGAGGAGAGGGACTTGGGGGTGCTGGGGGAGGAGAAGCTCAGCAGGAGCCAGCAGTGAGCACTTGCAGCCCAGAGAGCCAAGCAGAGCCTGGGCTGCAGCAAGAGAAGTGTGGCCAGCAGGGCCAGGGAGGGGATTCTCCCCCTCTGCTCCACTCTGCTGAGACCACTCCTGGAGCTCTGTGTCCAGTTCTGGAGCCTCTGTTACAAGAGGGATCTGGACATGCTGGAAGGTGTCCAGAGAAGGGCCAGGAGGATGAGCAGAGGGCTGGAGCTGCTCTGCTATGAGGACAGCCTGAGAGAGTTGGGGTTGTGCAGTCTGGAGAGGAGAAGGCTCTGAGGAGACCTTCTTGTGGCCTTCCAGGATCTGCAGGGGGCTCCAAGAAAGCTGGGGAGGGACTACTTAGGGTGTTGGTAGTGATAGGACTGGGGGGGATGGAGCAAAACTGGAAGTGGGGAGATTCAGATTGGATGTTAGGAAGAAGTTCTTCCCCATCAGGGTGGTGAGACACTGGCAGAGGTTGCCCAGGGAGGTGGTGGAAGCCTCATCCCTGGAGGGTTTTGCAGCCAGGCTGGATGTGGCTGTGAGCAACCTGCTGTGGTGTGAGGTGTCCCTGCCCATGGCAGGGGGGTTGGAACTGGATGAGCCTTGAGCTCCCTTCCAGCCCTGACAGTTCTGTGATTCAGTCCTGGGTGCAGGAACTGCTGCAGGACAGGGGGTTAGGGGCAGGGTGGGGGAGGGGAGGAGGGCAGCTGCTTTCCCTTCTCAGACACTTCACTGCTGCCAACTCTCTTGCAGGTTTGTCTACGTGTGGGACACCACATCCAGGAGGATTCTGTACAAGCTGCCAGGCCATGCTGGCTCAGTCAATGAGTTGGCTTTCCACCCAGAGGAGCCCATCAGTAAGTGGCTGCCCCAGCACCACCCCCTGTCAGCTGGGGAAAGAGTTTCAGTGCTGCTCAGCTGCTGGTCCCCTGGCACACAGCCCCCAGACTGCCCTGCCCCGGGTGCCAGGCAGGTGTGGGGGCAGCAGGCTCCTGCCTGCTCCTCTCCTGGAGAAAGGATTGGGGCTGGGAGTGCCCTGGGATGGGCACTGGAGCTCTGCTGTCCTGCCCTGGGATGGGCACTGGAGCTCTGCTGTCCTGCCCTGGGATGGGCACTGGAGCTCTGCTGTTCTGCCCTGGGATGGGCACTGGAGCTCTGCAGCTGTGCCCTGCCCTGGGATGGGCACTGGAGCTCTGCAGCTGTGCCCTGCCCTGGGGTTGGCACTGGGGCTCTGCAGCTGTGCCCTGGGATGGGCACTGGAGCTCTGCTGTCCTGCCCTGGGGTTGGCACTGGGGCTCTGCTGCTCTGCCCTGCCCTGGGGTTGGCACTGGGGCTCTGCTGCTCTGCCCTGCCCTGGGGTTGGCACTGGAGCTCTGCTGCTCTGCCCTGCCCTGGGGTTGGCACTGGAGCTCTGCAGCTGTGTCCTGCCCTGGGGTTGGCACTGGAGCTCTGCTGTCCTGCCCTGGGGTTGGCACTGGGGCTCTGCAGCTGTGTCCTGCCCTGGGGTTGGCACTGGGGCTCTGCAGCTGTGTCCTGCCCTGGGGTTGGCACTGGAGCTCTGCAGCTGTGTCCTGCCCTGGGGTTGGCACTGGAGCTCTGCTGCTCTGCCCTGCCCTGGGGTTGGCACTGGGACTCTGCTGCTCTGCCCTGCCCTGGGGTTGGCACTGGGGCTCTGCTGTCCTGCCCTGCCCTGGGGGACATCTGGGCAGGCAGCCAACAGCAGCAGGGTGGGTGGCTGTGAGCTGGGGCTTGGCTGCTGCTGCCAAGGGCTTGTCCAGACTTGCCAAGAGCCATGCAAAAGGGATTTGGGATACCTGGGTTTGGACACCAGGGATAGAACCAGACACAGAACCAGGAACTGTGAGCCTGGAGAAGAGAGCCCCAGAGGGGACCTGAGCTGTGCTCAGCTAAAGGGTGAGGGGCAGGAGGCTGGGGCCAGACTCTGCTCAGGGGTGCCCAGGGACAGGCCAAGGGGCACTGGGCACAGACTGGCACCCAGAAGGAGAAACTTCTTTGGTGTGAGGGTGCTGGAGGCCTGGAGCAGGCTGCCCAGAGAGGTTGTGGAGTCTCCTTGTGTGGAGAGCTTCCAACCCCCCCTGGGCATTGTGCTCCTGGGCAGGCTGCTGTGGGTGCCCTGCTTTGGCAGGGGGCTTGGACTGGCTGATCCCCAGAGCTCCCTTCCAGCCCTGCCATGCTGGGATTGCCTGGGCTGGGGTTCTGCTGAGGACAATGCCTGCCTGGGGGTCTGTCTGCAGTCTGGGGTCTCTCACCCAAAGGGCTGAAGGTTTCTGTGCAGCAGGCTTTGGCCCCACTCTGGAGTTACCTGCACATAGGCACAGAATGCTCTGGGTTGGAAGGGACCTTCGAGGCCAGGTCCAGCCCTGAGCCCAGCACCACCAGGGCACCACCAAACCATGGCCCTCAGCACCACATCTGCACAGCTCTGAATCCCCCCCAGGGCTGGGGACTCCACCACTGCCCTGGGCAGCCTGGGCCAGGCCTTGACCACCCTCAAGGGGAAGAAATTGTTCCTCATGCCCAACCTAAACCTGCCTTGGGGCAACCTGAGGCTATTTCCTCTCATCCTATTGCTTGATACTTGGAACAAGACACTGATCCCACCTCAGCCTCCTTGCAGGAGCACCAGGCAGCAGTGCAGGGTGAGCTGCTGCTGCTGCTGCTGGCTTTCCCAGCCCCCTGGGTGAGCTGAGCCCAGGTTTGCTCTCAGCTTCTCAGCCCTGCTGCAGCCTGGGCAGGGCTGTGGGGTGCTGGTGGTTGCTATGGCAGCATCTGCTCCAGCAGCCAGGGCCCAGCCCTCCTCCAGCCAAAATCTGCCAGGAGCCAGCCCTGAGGTGAAGCCAGGGGCTGGGTGGTGCTGAGGATGCCAGTCCCTGCAGCAGGGCCATGAGTCATGGCTTTGTTCCCATGGCCCTGTCCTCTGCTTGGAGCCTGCTCTCAGGCAGGCAGTGGATGGTCTGAGGTTGTGCTCTGCTGAGCTGCTCCTCAGCCACTCCCTGGGCCTCAGAGAAGAGTTTCATCCCCAGCCAGGTGCTGCGTGGCAGGCAGGCAGCTGATTTCTGTCAGCAGTGGGAGTGTTCAGTCAGCCAAGTGCTGCACCCACCCCATGCTACTGATCCAAAGTCCTGCAGCCCATGGAAGAGATCTTTAAGGTCACTGAGGCCAGCCCTGAGCCCAGCACTGCCAAGTCTGCAGCTGAACCCTGGCCCTCAGCACCACACCTCCAAGGCACTGAAACCCCCCAGGGCTGGGGACTCCACCACTGCCCTGGGCAGCCTGGGCCAGGCCTTGACAGCCCTCAAGGGGAAGAAATTGTTCCTCATGTCCAACCTACACCTCCCCAGGGCCAACCTGAAGCTGTTTCCTCTTGGTCCTGTCACTTGCACCTCACTGCAGCCTCCTCTCAGGGAGCTGTAGAGAGCAATGAGGTCTCCCTCAGCCTCCAGGCTGCACACCCCCAGCTCCCTCAGCTGCTCCTCCCCAGCCCTGCTCTCCAGACCCTTCCCCAGCATTGCTGCCCTTCTCTGGACCCAACTCCAGCCTCTCAATGTCCTTCTTGGAGTGAGGAGCCCAAACCTGAAGCCAGGATTTGAGCTGTGGCCTCACCAGTGCCCAGGACAGGAGGACAATCCCTGCCCTGCTCCTGCTGGCCACACCATTGCTGCTCCAGGCCAGGCTGCTGGTGACCTTCTTGGCCAGCTGGGCTCTCCCTGGCTCATCTTCAGCTGCTGTCACTCAGGTCCTTTCCCACCAGGCAGTTTCCAGCCCCTCTGTCCCCAGCCTGCAGCATTCCTGGGGTTGCTGTGACCCATCCTCTGAGTTCCTGGAGAACCCCCCAGGTCTCTTGTGCACTTGGATGAAACTCTGCTCAGTGTCAGGAGCTGTGCTTCTGGGGTCTTCTTTGGACTGTTGGGTCTTGAATCCCCCAAAGAGCTTTTCCTGATGGCTCAGGGGTGTTGCAGTTGGGTGCCAGGGGTGGTTTGCCTGTTCTGATGAGTTAAGGTGGTCCTGGTGCAGCTTTCCTGGCCAGGCTGTGCCCTCTAGTGGCACCCAGACCCTAGGCACTGCCCACTTGGCATCCAACACTCCTCACAGTGGCAACAGCTCCTCAGGATGCATCAGCAGCAAGGGACTTGGGGGTGCTGGGGGGTGAGAAGCTGGACAGGAGCCAGCACTGGGCACTGGCAGCACAGAAGGCCAAGGGCAGCCTGGGCTGCATCCAAAGCAGTGTGGCCAGAGCTGGAGAGAGGATCCTGCCCCTCTGCTCTGCTCTGGGGAGACCTCACCTGCAGGGCTGGGTCAGATATGAGACCCCAACACAGGAAGGACCTGGAGCTGATAGAGCAGGTCCAGAGGAGGCTGCAAGGATGAGCAGAGGGCTGGAGAGCCTCTGCCATGGGGACAGGCTGAGGGAGCTGGGGGTGTTGAGCCTGGAGAAGAGAAGGCTCCAGGGAGACCTCAGAGCTGCATTTCAGTATCTGAAGGGGACCTGCAGGCAGGCTGGGGAGGGACTGCTCAGAAGGGGCTGTGGGGACAGGATGAGAGGCAATGGTTTGAAACTGGAGCAGGGCAGAGTTAGGTTGGAGCTCAGGAGGAAGTTCTGCAGAGTGAGGCTGGGGAGACACTGGAACAGGCTGCCCAGGGACGGGGTGGAGGCTCCATGCCTGAAGTCGTTCAGGCTCAGCCTTGCTGGGGCTCTGGGCAACCTGCTGGGGTTGGGGATGTCCCTGCTGGGGGCTGGACCAGATGACCTCTAGAGGACCCTTCCAGCCCAGGCTCAGGACATCCTGCCTTGGGATGTGGAATGGCCTGGGGAAGCCCAGCAGCTGAGGAGGGGTCAGAGCAGTGGTTCCATGAAGTGGGCTTGGGGAGATTTTGCCTTCCTGGAGCACTTCCAGCAGCATTTGATCCATTTGATTCCAGTGCTGGCACGGGGGAGGCCTCAGCTGCTGCTTCCTTGTCTCACTCCTCTCTCCCTGTCTCTCTCTCCCTCAGTCCTGTCTGCATCCAGTGACAAGAGGCTATACATGGGGGAGATCCAGTGAAGGGGAGATCCAAGCAGGAGCTGCTGGGATTTGTGCCCTGATGATCCCTGCCTCTCAGAAACCAGCTGGACTTGCTTCTGCCCACTGCCAGCCCCTCTCCTGCCTGTGGCAGTGGCAGAAGGTTGAGGCAGCAGGATGTGACCCTCTGGCAGGCTGGGACAGCCTCACTGTGCAGCTTTCTTCCACCCTCCCCTTCTCTGGGGAGGAAGGAGAGGAATTTGGCTCTGGTTGCAGCAGCCCTGGCCCAGATCCCTTGAAGCTGGTCCTGCTTTGTTTCAAGTCCACTGGTGGCTTGAGCATCCCCTGCCTGCTTTCTCTTGGTGTTTTTATACAGTCAGAACTCCAACAGAGACCTTTTTACAACTGCTGCCTCCTGCCACTTCTTCTCTTTCAGCAGCACCAAGCCCTTGGCCTGGGGGCTGGACCCCAGCTGCTCACGGGGAGCCCACCCAAGCTGGGGGCCTGCAGGCCCTGGGGTTGTTAATTGCTGTGAGTTAGTTTGCTGTGAGGAGGACAAGCTGCACTCCTCTGCTTCAGCTTCCATCCTCTTCCCCTCACCCCCTCCCCCTGTTTGCTGCCCTGGCTCAGGCTGCATCAGGCATCTGTCACCTCTCACTGCCTCCCCCCAGCCCATCTCTAGGGCTGGGTGACACTGCAGGGCCCACCCAGTGCTCCCCCCCCACCCCGAGCAGTGCCTGCACCAGGATGGAGCTGCTGCAGCCAGGGAAGTGCAGTGCAATGGGAAGAGCCCAAGGTCTCCTTGAGGGTTTCTCTTGGCCCTGGCTGGCCTGCTGTGGGCCCTGGATGGAGGGTGAGCCCCTGGGGGCCAAAGCAGGCCCAGCAGCTTGTGAGGAGGCAGGAGAGCCTCCTCTTCCCCAGGCTGCATCTGCCCCAGGAGGGGGGAGCTCCCCAGGGCAGGGGGGTTGGAGCTGGATGGTCCTTGAGGTCCCTTCCAGCCCTGACAGTTCTGTGCTGAGAGGATGGCTCCCGGGCATGGGAGGTGTGGCAGTGTCCCTTGTACCTGTCCCCTGGAGTGGTTCCTGTCCCAGAGCAGTGTCCTGCTCTCAGGGGATGGCTGCAGTGGCTCAGGACCCCATCCCCAGGAGCTCCCTCACTGTGCTGCTTTTCCTGAAGCCCCTGGGGCTGGGGCAGGCCTGGTCTCTGCTCCTGCTCCCTACAGTGGCACAGTCAAAGTGACCTTGGGAGCAGGCAGGGGCAGGCTGGAGAGCATGAGTCAGGAAAGCACTGACTCCAACTCCTTCACTGGCCTGCATCCATGCACTGGGGGATTGCAGCATCAGGTGTGAATGGGGAGACCCTGCAGAGCTCCTGCTGCCAATCCAGCAAGGTGAGGCCCCACCAGAGTGGGTCTGGTGCCCATCAGCTGCCAACATCTGCCTCACATCACTCCCTGGTGGGGTGAGCAGCCAGGAGCCCCCAGGAAGGGCTGCTGGAGCCCTGGGCTCTGCCCTGGACAGGGGGAACCAGGCAGGGCTGGGCCAGGCATCAGGGGTGGTGCAGTGGGAAGGCCCAGCACCAACTGCTGCTGAATGAAGGGATCCAAGCAGAACCACCCCCTGCAGCTGGAGGGGAGAGGAGAAGGGTGGGAGGGGGAGGAGAGAGCTGGGAGGGAGGGAGGAGAGAGGTGGGAGGGAGGGAGGGGAGAGGAGGAGAGAGGTGGGAGGGAAGGAGGAGAGAGGTGGGAGGGAGGGAGGAGAGGGGAGGAGGAGAGAGGTGGGAGGGAGGAGAGGGGAGGAGGAGAGAGGTGGGAGGGAGGGAGGGGAGAGGAGGAGAGAGGTGGGAGGGAGGGAGGAGAGGGGAGAGGAGGAGAGAGGTGGGAGGGAGGGAGGGGTGAGGAGGAGAGAGGTGGGAGGGAGGGAGGAGAGGGGAGAGGAGGAGAGAGCTGGGAGGGAGGGAGGAGAGGAGAGAGGAGGAGAGAGCTGGGAGGGAGGGAGGAGAGAGCTGGGAGGGAGGAGGAGAGAGGTGGGAGGGAGGGAGGAGAGGGGAGAGGAGGAGAGAGGTGAGAGGGAGGGAGGAGAGGGGAGGAGGAGAGGTGGAGGGAGGAGAGGGGAGAGGAGGAGAGAGGTGGGAGGGAGGAGAGAGGGGAGAGGAGGAGAGAGCTGGGAGGGAGGGAGAGAGGGGAGAGGAGGAGAGAGCTGGGAGGGAGGAGGAGAGAGGTGGGAGGGAGGAGGAGAGAGCTGGGAGGGAGGAGGAGAGAGCTGGGAGGGAGGGAGGAGAGGGGAGAGGAGGAGGGAGCTGGGAGGGAGGGGAGAGAGGTGGGAGGGAGGAGAGGGGAGAGGAGGAGAGGAGGAGAGAGCTGGGAGGGGTCAGGAATTCTCGTAGCTGCAGAGTTTGGAATCCTGTGCTCCAAGAGGTGGGAGTAGAGCTGGGAGTGCAGACAGGAGCACCATGGCTCAGGGTCAGCCTCAGGAAGCCACCAGAGCAGGAGCTCCATGCCCTGAAACCAACCCCATGCCCCTGTCCATGCCCTGAAACCAACCCCATGCCCCGAGACCAACCCCATGCCCCTGTCCATGCCCTGGGACCAACCCCATGCCCCTGTCCATGCCCTGAAACCAACCCCATGCCCCGAGACCAACCCCATGCCCCTGTCCCTGCCCTGAGACCAACCCCATGCCCCTCTCCATGCCCTGGGACCAACCCCATGCCCCTGTCCATGCCCTGAGACCAACCCCATGCCCCTCTCCATGCCCTGAAACCAACCCCATGCCCCTGTCCATGCCCTGGGACCAACCCCATGCCCCTGTCCATGCCCTGAAACCAACCCCATGCCCCTGTCCATGCCCTGAGACCAACCCCATGCCCCTGTCCCTGCCCTGAGACCAACCCCATGCCCCTCTCCATGCCCTGAGACCAACCCCATGCCCCTGTCCATGCCCTGAGACCAACCCCATGCCCCTGTCCATGCCCTGAGACCAACCCCATGCCCCTCTCCATGCCCTGAAACCAACCCCATGCCCCTGTCCCTGCCCTGGGACCAACACAGGAGCCAAGCCTGTGCCCCTGTGCTCTCCCTGGGGGCTGGCAGCAGGGAGGGGCTGGCACATGGCTTCAGTGCTTACTTCGACCCTGTGTTATCCCTGGGGGTTTCTTGTAGTGATGCCCAAGTGCCAGAGGGGAGAGAGTCCAGAGGCAGTGCCAGTGGTGCCCAGATGCTAATCCAGCATTTTACTGAATCTTCCTCGTTTAAAAGAAAAGAAGGAGGGAAAATACCCCAAAAAGGCCTTTTTGCCTTTTTTTCCTCCTAATTCCCAACCCAGGACTGCACAGGGAAGTGAGGGATGAGCATCTCCCACCCCCTGCCCTGAGCCCTGGAGGCTTCTGTTGGGTGCTGGGTGCTGTGCCCAGGGGTCCCACAGAGCTGAGCCAGGCAGCAGCTGGCCAGGGGCTGGTGAGCTTTGGGGGCATCTCCCTGACATGTGCCCTGCTGCCACCTGGGCACTGCCAAACTCAACACAGCAGTGAGTGCCCAGCCCAGCTTGCCAGGCTGCTCCCAGTGCTGTGAGAGAAGCTGTGGAGCAAAGGATTTGGATGCCAAGGGAGGAAGAGGAGGAGGAGAGCCAGGCAGGGCTGCTCGGATCAGTGCCCAGCTGCCTGCAGTGGTGCCAACCTCCCAGCCCTGGGAAGCTGAGGTAAGGGAAGCAGCTCCCTGCTCCTGTGGGGACACCTGCTCAGGGGCTTGTGACCCCAGCTCTGTTGGGAACATTTCTGTGTTTAATGGAATTTGCTGCAGGGGTGGTGCCTGGGACTCTGCAGAGCCAGCCCCATGCCACCTGCCCCTGGGCTCACTGCCTGGCAGGGGGGAAGCTGTTGGGAGAGCTGGGCAACCACCATGGGGGGGCTGGTACCAACCCTGGGGGCTGGCATGCACCATGGGGGTGGCATCCGTAAGGAAGGGCTGGCATCCACTGGGGAGGACTGGTACCAGCTGTGGAGGTTGGCATCCATCATGGGGGGCATCATGGGGGGCTGGTGGCAGGGCTGGGTGACACAGGACCATGGCAGATCCTTGCTGAGCAAAGTGAGTACTGCATGGACTGGCTGAGCAGACAGGATCAGGTCCAGAGAGGTCCAGAGACAGTGCTGGAGGCAGTGCTGGGGCAGCTCTGGAGCCCTCAGCACCCACAGGGACCTGTTGGAGCAGGGCCAGAGGAGGCCACAGCAATGCTGGCAGGGCTGGAAGCCCTCTGCTGGGAGGCCAGGCTGAGAGAGTTGGGGTTGTGCAGCCTGGAGAAGAGAAGGCTCCAGGGAGACCTTCTGGTGGCCTTGCAGTGCTGAAAGGGGACAATAAGAAAGCTGGGGACAGACATTCTGAGCAGGGTCTGTTGTGACAGGACAAGGGGGGATGGTTTGAACTCAAAGAGGGAGATTCAGAGTGGAGAGAAGGAGAAATGTTTGACACTGAGGGTGCTGAGAGCCTGTGCCAGGTTGCCCTGAGAGGTGGGAGATGTCCCATCCCTGGAACCCTCCCAGGTGAGGTTGTTGGGGCTGTGAGCATCCTGCTGTAGCTGCAGCTGTCCCTGCTGGCTGCAGGGGGTTGGACTGGATGAGCTTTAAAGGTCCAAGCCAGGCTGTGACTCTGTGACTTGTACCCCCACTCCCCCACACAGACACTGCCAGGGGGCTTTGGGGCTGGGTCCCTCCCAGTTCCTGGCTGCACCCAGCTGAGTGTGGCCCCCTCTTGGCTCTGCTCCCACATCAGAGCCATGGCAGCAGCAATCCCAACCTGTTCCAGGCACAATCTGAGCACAGAGAGAATTGTTGCCTTTAGCAGGTTCATTCCTCCAGGGAGGTTTTTGGTTGAGAGATTTCCACCATCAATTAAATCTTTCCCAGGATCCAGATAAACAACCTCAGTGCAAGGGAGCAGCTCTGCAGGGGGGGCTGCTGGCTGCCTCCCAGTCTTGGTGGGGGCTGGGGAGGGCTGGCAGTGCCCCCCTGGCGTGGCTCTGTGTGGCTGTCCCCATCTCTGTCCCCATCCTCATCCCCATCTCAGTCTTTGCCCCTTCACCTACACCAGCATCACCTGCCCAGGGGTGAATGTGGTACCCAGAGGCCCACAGCACAGTGTGCTGGGTGGGTGCTGCACTGGGTGGGTGCTGCACTGGGTGGGTGCTGTACTGGGTGGGTGCTGTACTGGGTGCTGCACTGGATGGGTGCTGCACTGGGTGGCTGCTGTGGTGAGTGCTGCACTGGGTGTGTGCTGGGGTGGGTGCTGCACTGGGGTGGGTGCTGCACTGGGTGGGTACTGCACTGGGTGGGTGCTGCACTGGTGGGTGCTGCACTGGGTGGGTACTGCACTGGGTGGGTGCTGCACTGGCTGGGTGCTGCACTGGGTGGTTGCTGCACTGGGTGGGTGGGTGCTGCGCACTGGGGTGGGTGCTGCACTGGCTGGTGCTGCCTGGGTAGTGCACTGGGTGGGTGCTGCACTGGGTGGGTACTGCACTGGGGTGGGTGCTGCACTGGGTGACTGCTGCACTGGGGTGGGTGCTGCTCTGGGTGGGTACTGCACTGGGTGGGTGCTGTACTGGGTGGGTGCTGCTCTGGGTGGGTACTGCACTGGGGTGGGTGCTGCACTGGGTGACTGCTGCACTGGGTGGGTACTGCACTGGGGTGGGTGCTGCACTGGGTGGGTGCTGCTCTGGGTGGGTGCTGCACTGGGTGGGTGCTGCACTGGGTGGGTGCTGCACTGGGTGGGTACTGCACTGGGGTGGTGCTGCACTGGGTGGGTACTGCACTGGGGTGGGTGCTGCACTGGGTGGGTGCTGCACTGGGTGGGTGCTGCACTGGGTGGGTCTGCACTGGGTGGGTGCTGCACTGGGTGGGTGCTGCACTGGGTGGGTGCTGCACTGGGGTGGGTGCTGCACTGGTGGGTGCTGCACTGGGGTGGGTGCTGCACTGGGTGGGTGCTGCACTGGGTGGGTGCTGCTCTGGGTGGGTGCTGCACTGGGTGGGTGCTGCACTGGGTGGGTGCTGCTCTGGGTGGGTACTGCACTGGGGTGGTGCTGCCTGGGCTGCACTGGGTGGGTACTGCACTGGGGTGGGTGCTGCTCTGGGTGGGTACTGCACTGGGGTGGGTGCTGCACTGGGGTGGGTGCTGCACTGGCTGGGTGCTGCACTGGCTGGGTGCTGCACTGGGTGGGTACTGCACTGGGGTGGGTGCTGCACTGGGGTGGGTGCTGCACTGGGTGGGTGCTGCACTGGGTGACTGCTGCACTGGGTGGGTACTGCACTGGGGTGGGTGCTGCACTGGGTGGGTGCTGCACTGGGGTGGGTGCTGCACTGGGTGGGTGCTGCACTGGGGTGGGTGCTGCTCTGGGTGGGTGCTGCACTGGGTGGGTACTGCACTGGGGTGGGTGCTGCACTGGGTGGGTGCTGCACTGGGTGGGTACTGCACTGGGTGGGTACTGCACTGGGGTGGGTGCTGCACTGGGTGGGTGCTGCACTGGGTGGGTGCTGCACTGGGTGGGCTGCTGGTGCTGCACTGGGTGGGTACTGCACTGGGGTGGGTGCTGCACTGGGTGGGTGCTGCACTGGGTGGGTGCTGCACTGGGTGGGTGCTGCACTGGGTGGGTGCTGCACTGGGGTGGGTGCTGCACTGGGTGGGTGCTGCACTGGGGTGGGTGCTGCACTGGGTGGGTGCTGCACTGGCTGGGTACTGCACTGGGGTGGGTGCTGCACTGGGTGGGTGCTGCACTGGGTGGGTGCTGCACTGGGGTGGGTGCTGCACTGGGTGGCTGCTGCACTGGGTGGGTGCTGCACTGGGTGGGTGCTGCACTGGTGGCTGGGTGCTGCACTGGGTGGGTGCTGCACTGGGTGGGTGCTGCACTGGGTGGGTGCTGCACTGGGGTGGGTGCTGCACTGCCTGGGTGCTGCACTGGCTGGGTGCTGCTCTGGGTGGGTGCTGCACTGGGTGAGTGCTGCACTGGGTGGGTGCTGCACTGGGTGGGTGCTGCACTGGGTGGGTGCTGCACTGGGTGGGTGCTGCACTGGGTGGGTGCTGCACTGGGTGGGTGCTGCACTGGCTGGGTGCTGCACTGGGTGGGTGCTGCACTGGGTGGGTGCTGCACTGGGTGGGTGCTGCACTGGGTGGGTGCTGCACTGGGTGGGTGCTGCCTGCTGGGTGCTGCCGTGGTGCTGCTCTGGGTGGGTGCTGCACTGGGTGTATTGTTGCACTGGCTGGGTGCTGCTCTGGGTGGGTGCTGCACTGGGTGAGTGCTGCACTGGGTGGGTGCTGCCCTGGGTGGGTGCTGCCCTGGGTGGGTGCTGCTCTGGGTGGGTGCTGCACTGGGTTATTGTTGCACTGGCTGGGTGCTGCACTGGGTGGGTGCTGCACTGGGTGAGTGCTGCACTGGGTGGGTGCTGCCCTGGGTGGGTGCTGCACTGGGTGGGTGCTGCACTGGGTGGGTGCTGCACTGGGTTATTGTTGCACTGGCTGGGTGCTGCTCTGGGTGGGTGCTGCACTGGGTTATGTTGCACTGGCTGGGTGCTGCACTGGGTGGGTGCTGCACTGGGTGAGTGCTGCACTGGGTGGGTGCTGCCCTGGGTGGGTGCTGCCCTGGGTGGGTGCTGCTCTGGGTGGGTGCTGCACTGGCTGTGTGTGCACTGGGTGGGTGCTGCACTGGGTGAGTGCTGCACTGGGTGGGTGCTGCCCTGGGTGGGTGCTGCCCTGGGTGGGTGCTGCTCTGGGTGGGTGCTGCACTGGGTTATGTTGCACTGGGTGGGTGCTGCACTGGGTGGTGCTGAGCTCCACGCTGGGCACAATGAGGACACTGTGTTGATGCTTGGACTCTGTCACCTTGGAGGTCTTTTCCACCCCAAGCAATTGGCTGCTTCTGTGATCCCCAGCAATCCCAGCTCGGCTCTGGGCAGCCCTGACCCTGCCACCCCCTTCCTTATCCTTCTTCCAGCTCTTTTCCCACCGTTCCCCAGCACTGCTGGGAGGCTCCTGATGGATTCAGATCATTACAATGAGCAAGTGATAATTCCTGAAAGGATGGAAAACAATTATTTGCTCTGCTGGGGGATTAGATGATATTTAGTCTCTCTTTAATGGGAAACTAATTAAATTACAGGAGCAAGTGAATAGAAGGGTTTGGGTTGTTTTTTTTTTTTCCTGTTCATTGTGATGTTTTGTGTGAGCTACAAAAGGGAGATGCTGATGGATCCTGTAATGTGCTCCATGCCCACATAAGGTCACAGCTGAGGAAGGATGGGGAGGAGGCATTGGAGCTTCTGCATCGATTTGGTGACAGCCACCAAGTGCCAGGGAGCTGGAGGGGGGACTGGCAGGCTGATGGCTGAGAAGCTCAGAATGGGGAAAAGTGAGGTAATCACAGAATTCCAGCATGGTGAGGGTTGGAAGAGACCTCTGGAGCTCACCCAGTCCAACCTCTCTGCTCCAGCAGGGCACCCACAGCAGCCTCCCCAGGAGCACAATGGCCAGGGGGGGTTGGAAGCTCTCCACACAAGGAGACTCCACAACCTCTCTGGGCAGCCTGCTCCAGGCCTCCAGCACCCTCACACCAAAGAAGTTTCTCCTGTTCTTCAGATGGAACCTCCTGGGTGCCAGTCTGTGCCCATTGCCCCTTGCTCTGCCCCTGGGCACCACTGACAAGAGCCTGGCCCCAGCCTCTTGCCTCCCACCCTTTATCTCTTGCTGAGCATTGCTCAGATCCCCTCTGGGGCTGCTCTTCTCCAGGCTCAGCACCCCCAGGGCTCTCAGCACCCCCAGGGCTCTCAGCCTTTGCTCCTCACAGAGATGCTCCAGGCCCTTCAGCATCTTTGTAGCCCCTGCTGGACTCTCTCCAGCAGTTCCCTGTCTCTCTTGAACTGGGGAGTTCTTCACAGCCCTTCAGCCAAAACCCAGCACCCCCCAGCCTCTGGAGGGATTTAAGCTGAGCTGAGCACAATCCCCCATCCCTGCTCCTCATGAGGGGGCATTCCCCAGCTGGTTTAATTCCAGTGCCAGCCATTTGATATGTTCACCCCACACTCATTTCCACCTTGCAGCAGAAGGAATATCTTCTCCCCACCCCCTCCCCCCCCC